>NC_133648.1:48405469-48550463 GCF_009905375.1 Apium graveolens
ACAGACTCTATATGCTTTTTCAACAACATATCCAACTAAAATACCTTCATCAACTTTTGCATCAAACTTTCCATGTTTATCAACTTGATTCCTTAGAATATAGCACTTGCATCCAAAAATATGAAAAAAGTTTAGTGTTGGCTTCCTTTTCTTGAAAAATTGAAAAGGAGTCATGCCTTTGGCTTGATTGATCAAAGAAATATTTTGAGTGTAACATGCATTGTTGATAACCTCAACCAGAAATAGGTTGGTAACTTTGATTCTTCTAGCATAGTTCTTTCAGCTTAAATCAATGACTTGTTCTTTATCTCAACCACTCCATTTTGTTGTGGTGTCCTTGAAGCTGAGAACTCATGCATGATTCTATTTTCTTCACAAAACAACCTCATTCTAGAATTCTTGAACTCATTTCCATTGTCACTCTTGATTCTCCTGACTTTGAGATCAGGATGATTGTTGACTAGCCTGATGTGATTGATGGTAATTTCACTTCCTTCATTCTTTGATCCAAGAAAATATGTCCAAGAGAATTTTTAAAAATCATCTACAATCACTAGGCAATACCTTTTCTTAGAAATTGTCAAAACATTGATTGGTCCAAATAAATCCATATGCAATAATTGTAATGGTTCATTAATTGTTGTTTCAAGCTTTCTTTTGAATGATGCTTTCTTTTACTTTCCTTTCTGACAAGCACTACATAATCCATCCTTTGAAAATTCAACTTGAGGAATGCCTTTAATAAGATATTTCCTGACCAATTCATTCATTATCTTAAAAATCAAATGATTTAGCTTCTTGTGCCATAGCCAAATTTCATCTTGGCTTGCTTTGTTGAAAAGACAAGTAATTGAATTTGCATACGTAGAGTTAAAGTTAGATAAGTACACATTTCCTTTCCTTATTCCAGTAAGGACCACTTTGTTGTCCTTTTTACAAGTGATAACACACGGTTCTGAAATAAAGGTAACTGAGTTGCCTTTATCACACAGTTGGATGACACTCAAAAGATTGTGTTTGAGTCTATCAACTAGTGCTACTTCATTAATGATGACATTACCTTTTGAAATCAAGTCATATCCCATAGTATATCATTTGCTGCCATCTCCAAAGGTAATGTTAGGGCCAGCTTTTTTCTTAAATTCTGTGAGCAGGGTAGAATCTCCAGTCATGTGCCTTGAGCATCCACTGTTTAAGTACCATAGATTCTTTCTGTTTCCATACACACATCAAAACCAAATCAAGGTGATTTTGGTACCCAAGTTTTCTTGGGTCCTGCCTTGTTAACTTTCTTCTTAAGTTTCATTGACTTTCCACTACTAGATTTAGGTGTTTCAAAATCAACCTTTGGGACTAGGACTTTGAAACCCATGATTAGTTTGAGATTCATCAAGCACATTATGATTAATAGGGTATGGCATGGGTTGTGCAAACATGTTATTCTATAAAGGAATGCTATATGGCATTTGTGGCATATTAAAGGAATCATAGTAAGGATTTTATGGAAATGACATATTAGAAAAATGTGCATGTGAATTTTGTGGAGGCATAACTGGCATGACATGCATAGGTGACATAGGCATGTTAGGCAAAAAATGAGATGCATATATGTGTGCATTCTTAATAGACTTGCAATTAGTAGACAGATGATTAACACTACCACACTTTACACATGTTTTTCTAGGTGCAATATTGGAAATTGTCTATGACAAGAATCAAGATCTTATAAGAAGTCGGGATTTGAAAAAGGAGCCGGGATATGAAGCCAATCAGGATCTATCTAACAGTCAGGATTCGTCACTCGTCAGGATCTGATGTAGTCAGGATATGCACCCAGGATGTGAAGACTGTCAGGATAGGATTGGATAAGTCACAACTATAGGATAAATCAGAATCTGTTGATTTATAGGATCGTAGTTGTTGATTTAGATATATATTGAAACTAGATAAATTATAATGTAACATATCTGAAGGGTTTTTTAGCACATAAACGCAACGAAAACGTAAATTTAAATCTTACCAAAACCGTCCGCAGGATCCATGCGAAAAATAATATTTAATTCGCAGTTCCGTATGTTTAGCTTAAAAAGCTTTACGTTAATGGAAAGATGGAGGTCTTTAGTAGCGATCCAAGAACGATAAACGGAAATCCCTAGCAGCTGCTCCTCAAGTATGAAGCACCCCATCGGTATCCACCAAGAGTACAATGTGATGGATGAGGAAGATATTGAGAGAACTAGTTGCCTCCCTCTTGTTCTACTTTAGAATTAGGGTTAATTATTTGGGTTGAGGCAAATATGGTTTATAATAGTATATTTATAGACAAAAATTTTAGCTGAAAATTTTCCATAAAATATTATTATTATTAACCCTTTAATTGATTATTCTTATTAACCAATTAACTAATAATTAAAATACCTTTTAATCATTAATTCCTTTTCTAAACACTTTAGAAAAATAATTCTCTCACTTGATTTAATTTCCAAAATTAAATTCTTAATTAATAATATTAAGAATGAATTAAATCTCATTTAATCAATTATTAAAACTGCTAATTAATTATTTATTTCACAAACAAATAAATAATTACCAGCCATTATTAATTAATTCATCCACCATTAAATCATTCTCTTTTATGGTGTGACCCTGTAGGTTCAATATTAAGCCGGTAGTAGAAATAAATAATAATAAAACTATTTTATCATTATTTATATAAATTCTCTAATTCATTAAATATGATTTAATTAATAAATTAATCATATTTATTCTACATCATGAGTGATACTTCTCAGCATATCGCGACTATCCGGATAATACGAATTCACTACTTAGAATACCAAAAACCTATTCAGTGAGTAGTTACCGTACAATCAATTCCTTCTACCCTGCAATATCACGATTATATACAAGGCATGAAACTTGTGTCAAACCTATCTTATTTAATCATTTGCTTTCCCATTCACTATGCTTAGTTCTATTTAATGTAAATTAGAAACTCCTTTCTAATTTCATTTACTCTGGCCAGAGATTCCTGAACTAGCATGAGTGGATCAGCATTGAATATTCTCTTCCTTCACTGGAAGGGGTAGATCCTTTATTGATCATACACTATCTTCGTGTACAAATTCATATACCCAGTAGAACCCTTATAATTGTCCCTGGAGACTAAGAACTAAACCAAAGCATAGTTCAGTGTACACAAGATAACTATGATGACCTCAAGTCTAAGGATACTTGTACAACTATCACTATGTGAACAACTGCTGATACGTGAGTGAACTCCATCAGTTGTTCAGTTGTGTGAGTCATGCTCAGTGAACTTATTCTATAATAAGTGCCTACATACTAGCTATAGTGTCACCACACAAATGTTTATGAGAACATACATCCTTCATAATGAAGCAAGCATAGTATGTACCGATCTTTGTAGATTACTAATTATCAGTTAGTAATCCTATGACCAGGAAATATTTAAGTTTAGAGTTATCATCTTTTAGGTCTCATTATTATGATCTCATCGTAATCCACAAAAAGCTTTACTCTAAACTATGGTATATCTTATTTAAACACTTAAATAGATAAAGCCCGCAATAAAACCAAAACAAGTCTTTTATTAATATCAATGAAATCAAAACAGATTATATAAAAGTTATTCCTAAATCATCATACATGATTGGACTTAGGACACATCTCTTTCAATCTCCCACTAGTACTAAAGCCAATCACTCTGGTATCTAATACCCATCTTGTCTTTATGACGATCAAAGTGACTTTGAGAAAGTGGCTTTGTGAGTGGGTCTACTACGTTGTTATGTGTGTCAACTCTCTTGACATCACATCTTTCAATATAATACAAGAAATGTTACCGCACTCCCACTAACCTTTTCGTAGACACATGGTTCATCTATGTTTTTGATAAAACCAAACTCTTTGATTGTCTCATCAAAACGGATGTTCCATCTACGAGAAGCTTGCTTTAAACCATATATGGTTTGCAGCAGCTTACACACTAGGTGTTCATTTCCCTTGGAAAGAAAACCCTCTGGATGTGTCATATACACTTCCTCTTCAAGTTTACTATTGAGGAAGGCCATTTTCACGTCCATTTGCCAGATCTCATAGTCGTAGTAAGCAAAAATCGCAAGCAAAATCCGAATTGATTTTAACAGGGCTCAGGCAAAAAAGTTTCAACAAAGTCAGCCCCTTGCCTTTATCTGAATCCTTTTGCCACGAGCCTGGCCTTAAAGGTCTCCACCTGCCCATATGCTCCAATCTTTATTTTGTATACCCACTTGCACCCAATAGGCTTAACACCTTCAGGCGCCTCAACCAGAGTCCATACTTGGTTGGTATACATAGATTCCATTTCGGATTTCATGGCACTATGCCATTTCTCTGAGTCAACCCTACTCATAGCCTCATTATAGGTCACAGGGTCGTCATCATCAATGATTGACAACTCATTGTCATTCTCAATGACAAGGCCATAATACCTATCAGGTTGGCGAGACACTCTCCCTGACCTACAAATGGGCTATTCCACAAAAGGTTGTTCTGTCTGAACATGTATTTCCACTTGATCCGTAGTAGTTTGTGCTTCTTGAACTTCATCAAGTTTAATTTTGCTCCCACTGTTTCCTTCAAGGATAAACTACTTTTACAAGAAAGTAGAATGTCTGGAGACAAACACCCGGTGATCGGTGTAAAAGTAATACCCTAAAGTCTCTTTAGGATATCCTACAAAATTACATCTTACTGATCGAGATTCCAGCTTATCTGGGTCAGCTTATCTGGGTCAACTTTCTTGACATAAGCTGGACAACCCCAAATCCTAACGTGCTTAAGACTCGGTTTCCTTTTTTTCCATATGTCATATGGAGTTTGAGGAACAGATTTGGAAAGCACCTTATTCAGTAAATATGCTGAGGTTTCCAATGCATAACCTCACAGGAATACTGGAAGATTCGCATATCTCATCATGGACCGAACCATGTCTAACAAAGTTCGATTTCTCCTTTCAGATACCCCATTCAACTGTGGAGTATATGGAGGAGTCCACTGGGAGACTATACCATTTTCTTTGAGATAAGCTAGAAACTCTCCATTTAAGTATTCACCACCTCGATCTGATCGAAGAGTTATAATACTATGTTTGGTATGTTTCTCCACTTTATACTTATAATCTTTAAACTTTTCAAAGGCTTCAGACTTGTGTTTCATCAAATACACATATCTGAATCTAGATTGATCATCTATGAAAGCAATGAAGTATGAAAATCCACCCATGGCTTGCGTAGACATTGGTCCGCATACATCTGTGTGTACCAATCCTAGCAAATCTGCAGCCCTCTCTCCATGTCCACTAAATGGAGATTTGGTCATTTTACCCAATAGACAAGACTCGCATGTAGGATATGATTCAAAATCAAAGGAGTTAGGTAACCATTCCTTATGCAATATCCGCAGTGTATTTTCACTAATATGACCAAGTCCGTAGTGCCACAAAAAAGTGAGATTTTTATCATCCCTTTTTCTTTTATTAGTATGTTCAATTTGTAGTAAATTATTCTCTACGTCACATACAGACAGACCATTATTTAAAATACCACTTCCATGAAGAACTTTATCCCTAAGAATTGAACATTTATTATTCTGAATAACAAACGAAAATCCAGCCAAGTCTAACATGGAATAGAAATAATATTCCTCACAATCGAGGGAATAAAATAACAATTATTTAGAACAATAGTCTTGCCCGTATGCATATGTAAATGAAATGATCCTACAACTTCAGCAGCAACTATTGCTCCATTTCCCATCCGTAGAATCACCTCCTTTTCTTCAAAGTCCTACTTCTCCTTAGTCCCTGCAACGAATTGCAAATATCAAAACCACGGGCGGTATCTAATACCCAAGTAGAAATTTGACTTAGTGACATATTAACTTCGATCATGAACATACCTGAATCAGAAGCGGTAGTCTCACTACCCTTCTTCTTCAATTTTGCAAGGTAAACCTTACAGTTCCTCTTCCAGTGCCCCACCTTGTTAAAGTGAAAGCAAATAGCTTTGCTCTTGGGGTCTTTAGCTTTTGGTGGAATCGGCTTTTTCTCACCTACTTTCATCTTCTTGGAAGGGTTTTTCTTCATTTTCTTAGGATTGGAACCTTCACCAATTAGAAGAACAGAACCCTTCTAGGGGGAAAATTCAATTCTGCAGTCTTCAACATGTTGTGGAGTTCAGGCAGGCTGACATCCAGCTTATTCATGTGAAAGTTCACAACAAACTGCGAGAACGAACTCGGAAGTGATTGCAAGACCAAGTCTTGGCTCAACTCCCCATCCATGGCAAAACTAAATTGTCCAAGACGTTCAATCAAATTGATCATCTTAAGTACATGGTCATTCACAGATGATGCCTCAGACATCCTACAACCGAACAGTTCCTTCAATATCTCATATCGAGCTATCTTCCCTGCCACATCATACAACTCTTGTAGATGCATAAGGATAGTGTGAGAATCCATATGCTCATGTTGCTTCTGTAGCTCAATATTCATTGAAGCTAGCATGATGCATTGAGCAACATTTGCATCATTTATCCACTTACGATACACAACATGTTCATCATTATGTGCATCGCTAGCAGGTTCAGTAGGCTTAGGTGAGTCAAGCACATATTCCAGCTTCTCAACCCTGAGAACAATTCTCAAGTTTCGAAGCCAGTCAGCAAAATTAGGACCAGTCAACTTGTGAGCATCTAGTATACTCCGGAGTGATAGTGCAGAAGACATAATGAATATAGTAAATCTGTAAATGATGAACACATAACAACACTTAGCAAATATTCAATTTCATTTCAAGACACTATATGAATCGGGTCTTTATTCATAAGTGGCTCCCACTAGTTTATCTAATTTATACAACCCCTAAGTGAAAATTAAACATTCATAATGCTAGTGGGAATATGGATCCTACATTCCATCACACAACCTCGGATGTAGCACGAAACGTCATGTGATGTTCAATAGGCAGACAACTCTTGTCAATTACATTTTATGTTATTCCCTAATAAAACTTTAGCCTCTTGAATAATTGAGTCACGGCTGTAGCACGACAAACTCAATATTTTAAGTCAAGTCTAACCTAATATTTCGTACAATTGAATCAGTCTCCAACGGCCCACGGCTGTAGCACGTAACGACCTTTAGATTCTAATTCAATGTACACATCTCTATGTAATAGACAAGTATTTCTTATTTCGAAATCAAAGCCCTCGGTTGTAGCACGAAATGACAATGATTTAAAAATAAGAACCACTTTCTACCATGTTGGAAGGCTATGACCGACACAAGCCCATTGTGTCATTGGCCAATTACTACTTGATATTATTTAATTTTAGAGGGATTATATTATGTAACAATCATAATCATATTATAAAAAGATTCTTCCTTTTAAATTAAATATTTTAAATCAATAATCGATAATCAGATGATTCCCAAATCGGGGGGAGCATTGTCAAGAGGCGTCACTTAATACCCCTTTCTTACAGATAGAAATCTGCTTTTGACAAAATCATCCTTTCTCTCAATATTGAAAATTTATATTTAATTACGTGTTTCATAAATACAAGAATCTCATGATTGTATTCATAATATTATTGTTAATGGCAAAAAATGATTCCTATTCTAGATTTTCTGGAGCACGCCTTATATTGATTTAAGTTCACCTAAATCTATCATCGCATGGTGAACATAGGCATATATCTCATATATAAAATTAAATAAACAAGCAAATGTAAAGTGCAATAAAGTAAATATGTTTGGTTATGGCCCCATCCTATGTGATCTTTATCAAGCTCATGATAAAGATCAAGGTCAATCTAATATGGTGATGGAAATAAATACAATTACTTATTACATAAGTCTTCTTCTTTGTTTAGACTTCTTGTATGCCTCGTCTTCTTCCTTGTATCACCTTCATTGGATAGCCTTCTTGAGTCTTCAATTACATTACATAGATTGAAAGTAAAACTAATCTAATGAAATTACAAGAATAACTCGAGTTACATTCGAGATTTATGATTACAAAGATTGACGACATCCAAGTCGTATTTAAAACCAAAACCAAAACCATTACACTAAGGCCGAAAGACCATAACCATCCACAATGCTCATACAACACATAAAAGCATGTTAAAACACATAATCTGATCTTAACATATCATATTATCCATGATCTAATCATAAAAAAATATGACAAAAATCAGAAAAATCAGAAAAACAAGAATCACTGTTTATGGGAAGTAAACGATGTCAAACGCCTTACAGACGAGTCGTTGATAGCTTTGACTATCAGTTTTGTTCAGACGCTCGTTTACCTATGGAATAGGGTATTTGTTTGCGTATATCGGACACTAGACCCAGATTTCAGCAAATCTGCAACAGCCAATTCAGAATCCGTATCTAATATGATTCTCATAATTAGAACAAATATAAATCATGTATATATCAGTATATATACAGATTACATAATCATCTTATGATTATACAACTCACATGAATATCATATATTTAAAACCATACATATATAAGCATATTATATCACCATCAAATCATGGCGAATCATGTACATGCTCATATATCGAAAATAGTTAAACACATAAACGAATTAAAAACTTTTCGCAAGTAGCTCTGATGCCATTGAAGGGTTTTTAGCACATACACGCAACAAAAACGTAAATTTAAATCTTAAAAAAACTGAAACCCTCCGCAGGATCCATGCGAAAAATAATATTTAATTCGTAGTTCAGTATGTTTACCTTAAGAAGCTTTACGTTAATGGAAAGATGGAGGTCTTTAATAGCGATCCAAGAACGATGAACGAAAATCCCTGGCAGCTGCTCCTCAAGTGTGAAGCACTCCACCGGTATCCACCATGAGTACAATGTGATGGAGGAGGAAGAGATTGAGAGAATTAGTTGCCTCCCTCTTGTTCTACTTTAGAATTAGGGTTAATTATTTGGGTTGAGGCAAATTTTCCATAAAATATTATTATTATTAACCCTTTAATTGATTATTCTTATTAACCAATTAACTAATAATTAAAACACATTTTAATCATTAATCCCTTTTCTAAACATTTTAGAAAAATAATTCTCTCACTTGATTTAATTTCTAAAATTAAATTCTTAATTAATAATATTAAGAATTAATTAACTCTCATTTAATCAATTATTAAATCTGCTAATTAATTATTTATTTCACAAACAAATAAATAATTACGAGCCATTATTAATTAATTCCACCACCATTAAATCATTCTCTTTTATGGTGTGACCCTGTAGGTTCAGTATTAAGCCGGTAGTAGAAATAAATAATAATAAAACTATTTTATCATTATTTATATAAATTCTCTAATTCATTTAATATGATTTAATTAATAAATTAATCATATTTATTCTACATCGTGAGGGATACTTCTCAGCATATCGCGACTATCCGGATAATACGAATTCACTGCTTAGAATACCAAGAACCTATTCAGTGAGTAGTTACCGTACAATCAATTCCTTCTACCCTGCAATGTCACGATTAAATACAAGGCATGGAACTTGTGTCAAGCCTATCTTATTTAATCATTTGATTTCCCATTCACTATGCTTAGTTCTATTTAATGTAAATTAGAAACTCTTTTCTAATTTCATTCACTCTGGCCAGAGATTCCTGAACTAGCATATGTGGATCAGCATTGAATATTCTCTTCCTTCACTGGAAGCGGTAGATCCTTTATTGATCATACACTATCTTCGTGTACAGATTCCTATACCCAGTAGAGCACTTATAATTGTCCCTGGAGACTAAGAACTAAACCAAAGCATAGTTCAGTGTACACAAGATAACTATGATGACCTCAAGTCTAAGGATACTTGTACAACTATCACTATGTGAACAACTATTGACACATGAGTGAACTCCATCAGTTGTTCAGCTGTGTGAGTCATGTTCAGTGAACTTATTCTATAATAATCACCTACATACTAGCTATTGTGTCACCACACAAATGTCAATGAGAATAGTCATCCTTCATAATGAAGCAAGCATAGTATGTACCGATCTTTGCGGATTACTAATTACCAGTTAGTAATCCTACGACCAGGAAATATTTAAGTTTAGAGTTATCATCTTTTAGGTCTCATTATTATGATCTGATCATAATCCATAAAAAGCTTTACTCTAAACTATGGTATATCTTATTTAAACACTTAAATAGACAAAGCCCGCAATAAAACCAAAACAAGTCTTTTATTAATATCAATAAAATCAAAACAAATTACATAAAAGTTATTCCTAAATCATCATACATGATTAGACTTAGGACACATCTCTTTCAATATCTTGTCATTGATAGGGATTGATTGTAGCTTTGTGATATATAAAGACAGATTAGGTTATCATTTTGTGGTGTGCTTAGCTCGAGTATTATTCATAACCTAGAAGCTATTAAGAATATTGTTCTTGAGTGAGTTTTGTAAGAGTTTATTAAGATCAATATAAACTGTTATTTAATTCATCTGTTTATTATTATTATTTCTTTACTTCTGAGACAAGTCGATTTGTTAGTTAATTATATCCAACCCCCCTTAAACAATTAATTTTACTAAGAAACAAGTGGTATCAGAGCAATCAAATTAACTTTTAATTTGAAAACATTAAATATGTTTGGAAGTAAGTATGAAAGTATAAAAATTCCTATCCTAAAGAAAGCTGATTACTCTACATGGAGAGTAAAGATGTTGATGTTCCTTGAAGCTATTGATGATGCATATATTGATATCATCAATAAAGGACCTCCTTATCCTGAGAAGGTTATGTCCATGACCCCAACTGTTCCTGAACACTACATCAGGAAAGAGAAATCAGAATGGTCGAAACCTGAGAAGGCTGCAATATTTAAGGATGCAAAAGTTTGGAATATTGTGCACAATAGTTTGACAATATAATATCCAACAGGGTGATTGCCTGCAAGATTGACAAGGAGATATGGGATGCTTTGGAGACACAATGCCAAGGTACAATTGGCAATACAGAATAATAAAAGAGTTGTTCTACTGTCATGTAAACTTGGTGATATATAAACCAAGTGTAGCAAGTAGAATAACTTAACTAAGCAAATACATTTTCAAGAGAAATATATCAAGCTGTATTCTATAAGAATTTCTCTGTAGTTTTGTTTATTCCACTTGTAAAACGGTTGTGAGCTATTCAAAGCTTCACAGAGTTCTCATTCTGATATATATATATATATATATATATATATATATATATATATATATCTGGTGGATACATTTAAATCCACTAGAAAGTTGTAAAGCCTTTTGTTTTATTACTTAGTGTGTTTATTTAATTTATCTTTCTATTCCGTACTTTAGCAAATCAAACACTATTATATGTATTAAGTTAGAACTGTTTGAAAATGTCAAAAGGAGCCAGAATTACATTCAACTCCCCCTGTAATTCTTGTTGTATTGTTAGGGAATAACATTTGGTATCAGAGTAAGCTCTTGAAGAACAAAGAGTATAAAGATCACAACAAACAACAAGATGAACAAAAAAGATGTTGGAGTAAAGATCCCATTTCTGGACATAGATAGTTATCACCACTGGAAGGTGAAGATGCACCTACATCTTCTTTCTCAAGATGAGGCCTATGTGCACTGCATAGAGAGAGGTCCTCATGTACCTGTGAGAGCTGCAACATGCAATGAGCCATCTGTTCCAAAACCTAGGCATAAATGGTCAGACCATAATATTGAGCAAATCAGGAAGGATAAGAAGGCCATGACTATATTGTTCAATGGAGTTGATGGTGATATGTCCGATAACATCATTAATTGTAAAACAACAAAAGAGGTTTGGGACACAATACAGATTATATGTGATGGTACTGAGAACATAAGGGAGAACAAGATACAGCTACTGATTCAGTAATATGAGCATTTCCACTGTGAAGAAAGTGAGTCTCTCATTAAAATATTTAGTAGATTTCAAAAGCTAGTAAATGCTCTGAAGTTGCATGGAAGAGTCTATCAAAAAAATGACTCTAACATCAAGTTCCTTACATCTCTCCCAAAAGAGTGGAAGCCAATGACAGTCTCATTGAGCAATTCACATGATTACAAGGAGTTCACCTTGGAGAGACTGTATGGCATCCTGAAAATCTATGTGCTTGAAATAGAGCAAAATGAAAGGATGGAGAAAGGAAGGAAGAAAGGAGGGTCCATAACTCTGGTTACTGAGTTAGAGAAGGAGAAAGAGATGAAGGTAGAAGGTGTTGAATCTACTTCAAAGGTCTGTGAAAGAAAGGGTAAAGGACTGGTAGCTGAAAATGAAGATCAGTTGAGCCAAGATGACATGGATGATATTAATGAACATCTAGCATTCTTATCCAGGAGGTTTGCCAAGCTCAAATTCAAGAAGAATTTTGGAGCAGCTAAGCCAAACAGAAACATGGTTGATAAGTCAAAATTCAAGTGTTTCAAATGTGGCTTTGTGGGTCATTTTGCCAGTAAATGTAGAAAATCTAATTCCAACCAGAAGTTTGAGTCTGTCGATTATAAACAGAAATACTTTAAGTTGCTCAAACAAAAGGAAAGGGCTTTCATCACACAGGAGAATGACTGGGCTGCAGATAGATTGGATAAAGATGAAGAAACAAGCTATGGCCAAATCTGATATAACAGAAACAAGTTCTTCAAGGAATCAGGTAATCACCACTAACCTAGCACATTTATATAAAGTAGAGTGTAATGATGCAACAAATGACATGTCTACAGAATTATATCACTTGCGAATTACACTTAAGTCCCTCACTAAGGAAAATGCTAAAACTAAAGAAAACAATTTGTTTTTAAGTGAGAGGAATAATGTGCTAGAGTCTCGGTTTATTGAATTTGAAAAATTGAGAATTGAGTGTAAGAATGCTATGGATGAATTAACTGAGTCCTTGAAGAAAAAAGAGGTTTTAAAGAAGCAGTTTGAACGAGACCAGGAAGTGATTAAGGCATGGAAATGATCTAGAGATGTTCATGCTCAAATCACTAAAGTTCAAGGTATTGAGTCCTTTTGTGATGCATCCTGGAAGAACAGTAAAGAGAAGTTTGAGTCCAATTTGGTTGAAGGATTGTTGAAAGATATGGACTCGACGGATGATAAAAATCATCCGTCGGATTATCAAAAGGATTATCCGTCGAGAGACAAGGAGCCCCATCCGTCTGCTGTGAGTAAACCAGTTAGCAAAGCTAAGCTTGCTAAGTTGAATGAGAAATATAGATTAGTTTCTAAAAACATTATTCCAAGAGAATCAAGTCAAGTCAGAAAAGAAAAGAAAGTTAATGTATGTCATTTGTCTATCAAGCAATTGAATGACAGATTAGAAAAGATTGAGGTTAAAATAGAAGCTAAAAAGAAAAACAATAGAAATGGGAAAGTAGAAATTAACAAATATAATAACTACACACCTGATAAATATGCTCCAAGGACAATCTGTGTTAAGTGTGGTAATGTTAATCAATTGTCTGTTATTTGCAAACTTGCTATGCCTAATCCCATGTCTGCACCCTCTTCTTTTCCCAACATGACTACCATGCCTACCATGCCTATGAATGACATGTCTACTCTGAATATGAATGTACAATTTGCTAATATGCCATTTTCACATAATCCTTATTATGATGTATTTAATATTCCTCAAATGCTATTTAGCATGCCTTATTGGAATAAGATGTTTACAAACAACATGCCTTTTCCTGTTAATCGAAATGTGCATGATAATTCTGTTTTAATGACTAGTTTCAAAGTTCCAACTCAAATGACTAAGGATGAATCATAAATTCCAAAGTCAAATGAGATCAAACCTAGGAAACCAAAGAAGAAAGCTAACAAGGCAAGACCCAAGGAAACTTGGTTACCAAAATCAAATTGACTTGATTTTGATATGTGCAGGGAAACATAAAGAATCTTTGGTATTTGGATAGGGGTTGCTCTAGGCACATGACTGGAGATTCTACACTACTCACTGAGTTCAAGGAAAGAGCTGGCCCAATTATTACTTTTGGAGATGACAGCAAAGGTTATACTGTGGGATATGGCTTGATTTCAAAAGAAAATGTCATCATTGAAGAGGTTGCCCTAGTGGACGGTCTCAAGCATAATTTGTTAAGTATCAACCATCTTTCTGATAAGGGCAACTCAGTTACCTTCATTTCATAAGCATGTGTTGTGACAAATATAAAGAGAAACAAAGTGGTTCTCACTGGAGTGAGAAAAAGAAATATGTACCTAGCTCACTTCAACTCATCAAATGCAGAATATGTCACTTGTCTTCTCAATAAAGCAAGTCAAGATGAAAGTTGGCTATGGCACAAGAAGCTGTCCCATCTAAACTTCAAGACCATGAATGAGCTTGTCAAGAAAGAATTGGTTATAGGTATTCCTCAAGTGGAGTTTACTAATAATGGATTGTGTGATGCCTTCCAGAAAGGAAAACAGATTCAAGCATCATTCAGAAAGAAGCTTGATTCAACAATTGAAGAACCTTCACAACTGTTGCATATGAATTTGTTTGGACCAGTTAATGTATCATCTATTTCAAGAAAAAGATTTTTCCTAGTAATTGTGGATGATTTCTCAAATTTCTCTTGGACATATTTTCTAAATTACAAAGATGAAGCTCGTGAAATCATCATCAATCACATAAGGCAAGTCAATAATCATCTTGACATCAAGGTTAGAAGAATCAGGAGTGACAATGGAACTCAGTTCAAGAATTCTGTGATGAGATTATTTTGTGCAGAAAGTGGGATTATGCATGATTTTTCTGCAGCAAGAACTCCACAACAAAATGGAGTAGTTGAAAGGAAGAAGAGATCTTTTATTGAAGCTGCAAGGACTATGCTTGAAGAATCAAAGTTACCAACATATTTTTGGGCTGAAGCTGTGAATACTGCCTTCTAAACTCAGAATATCTCTTTGGTTAATCAATTAAAGTGCATGACACCCTACCAATTGTTCAAGAATAGGAAGACAACTCTAAATTTTCTTCATGTCTTTGGCTGCAAATGTTATATCTTAAGGAATCAAACTGATCATCATGGAAAGTTTGATGCTAAAGCAGATGAAGGAATCTTTGTTGGATATGTTCTTGGAAAAGTATATAGAGTCTACAATCTAAGAACCAACATTGTTATGGAATCCATACATGTTGTGGTTGATGATAGAAATATTGAAGGACTATAAGATGGATATTTCCATGAAAGCCTTAAGTTTGATAATGTGGAGATGGTTAGTGATGACAGTGATGATGAAAGTGATCGAGATACATTGGCTAAGGATAATGAAAAAAATCTACAACTAATGAAGCACATAATTCAACATTTGTCATGTTATAAAATACTTCATCCCTCAGTAGACAATCTACCTCATCCGTCGGGAGACAATCAGCTTCATCTGTCGAGATACAAAATGCATCATCCGTCGGAACAATGAGAGAAGCTGAGGGTCAGAATAGATCACCTACATAAAGTACCCCTTCTCAAATCAAAGATTCAAAAAATCAGGGGGAGTTTCTCATAATCAAAACTCAGTCACACATCAAGATAACAATGAGGCCTTTTCAACTATAGCTAATCTACCTCAACAAAGAAAATGGACTAGAGATCACCCTTTTGAGCTTATCATTGGTGATGCATCTTCTAGAGTTCAAACAAGGAAAGCAACTCGAATAATGTCTATATAGCAGCTTCCTTTTTAAGGAAGAACCAAAGAAGCTAGAAGAAGTTTTGTTGGATCCTGATTGGGTTTTAGCTATGCAGGAGAAGATAAACCAATTTGAAAGGAACAAGGTATGGAAGCTGGTACCCAAACCTAAAGGAAAGAATCCAATTGACACCAAGTGGGTATTCATAAACAAGATGGATTAAAATGGCATAATGGTCAGGAACAAAGCGAGATTGCTTGCTAAGGGCTATTGTCAACAAGAAGGAATATATTTTGATGAAACTTTTACTCCTGTTGCAAGACTTGAAGCCATTAGAATTTTCATAGCTTATGCAGCCCATACCAATTTCAAGGTCTATCAAATGGATGTCAAAAGTGCCTTTCTGAATGGAGATTTGGAGGAGGGAGTTTATGTTAGTAAGCCTCCTGGTTTTGAAGATCCAATTTTTCCATAATATGTCTACTATCTTTTGAAAGCACTTTATGGACTAAAGCAAACACCTAGAGCCTAGTATAACACTCTATCAAAGTTTCTTTTGGAAAACCACTTCACAAGAGGTACTGTTGATAAAACTTTATTCTTTAGAAAATGTTAATGGCTCTAGCATACTTGTTCAAATTTATGTAGATGATATTATATTTGGATCTACAGATGAAAAGCTTTGTAAAAAGTTTGTCAAATTGATGCAAAGCAAGTACGAAATGAGCACGATGGGAGAATCAACAGACTTTCTTGGTTTACATGTTAAGCAAGTTAGTGATGGAATATTCATTACTCAAACCAAATATATTTTTGATCTCTTAAAGAAATTTGATCTAATGGATTGCACATGTGCAAAAACTCTTATGGCAACTTCAACTAAACTTGAATTAAATACTACTGAAAAGTCTGTGGATATTTCAAGCTATAGGGGCATGGTTGGCTCACTTCTATACTTAGCAGCTAGTAGGCCAAATATAATGTTTGCTACATGTCTTTGTGCTAGATTTCAGGCTGATCCTCGAGAATCTCATTTAGTAGCTGTTATGAGGATTTTCAGATATCTCAAGGGAACACCAAAACTTGGCATTTGGTACCCTAGAGATTCTGGTTTTGATTTAACTGGTTATTCAGATGCAGATTATCCAGGTTGTAAAATTGATAGAAAAAGTACAACGTGAACCTGTCAATTTTTAGGGAACAAGCTTGTGTCCTGGTTCAGTAAAAAGCAAAATTGAGTTTCTACTTCTATAGCTGAAGCTGAATATATTGATGTTGGTAGTTGCTGTGCACAAATTTTGTGCATTAAAACCCAATTGTTGGACTATGGTCTACAAGTGGACAAAATTCCTATTTTCTGTGATAACACAAGTGAAATTTCCATCACTGAAAATCCAGTACATCATTCAAGAACAAAGCACATAGACATTAAGTACCACTTCATTAGGGAACATGTGATGAATGGTACTGTGGAACTTCATTTTGTTTAAAGTGAAAAGCAGCTTGCAGATATCTTTACCGAGCCACTTGATGAATCCACATTTTCCAGGTTGGTAAGTGAGTTAGGTATGCTTAATTATTATTAAATTATTCAGATATTTTTGCAAGTTATAATGCAGGCAAAAACTTAAAATAGAATAGCCAAAATTTACATCCCTACGGATGTTCATTATCCATCGAGTTTGATCATCCGTCGGAATAGAATTTATTAATAAAAATTAATTACTTTTCTGGATTATTTCATAACCTACAGATAATTCCTTTATTCTCATCCGTCGAATTTTCTCAATCTTAGCCGTTAGAACTTTGAACATTATCCATCGGATATACTTACAGTTTGTAAGTATAACACGTCGGATAATTGACTGAGTTTTGACAGTTTATTTATTTTAAACGACTATTTTGGGCTATTTTATTTGGTTACTTTATTTTACTTTATTACTTTTGATAGTTTAATTTCGAGATAGTATAAAAGCAAAATTCATTTTCATTCTTTTCTTTTATTATTATCAAATCAATTGCTCTAACTCTCTTCTTCTACAAAGCAAATACTCTCTTTCTCTCCGCAAATTCCCGTACTTTAACAATGACACTAGTTGTCAAAATCATGTCTCAGTCTGGATTCATCAAAGAAAAGAACAACTTTATAGCTCTTGTGAACAAGAAAATCCACAATATGGAGATTTTCTTAAAATGATGGATTTTGTGAAAGGTTGCAAACTCAGTTATGCTATACTGAAATCACCCACAATCTAATGTGCAGTTATGGAGGAGATATGGACAACTGCTGTGTACCAGTCTACATACAAAACCATATATTTCAATCTAAAAGGTAATCAAGTCTGCATTAATAGTGATATAATTCTAGCATGCTTTAAGATTTTTGAAAACACTACTACTGTTCCACACACGGATTGTAATTTAGTTACCATGCTTAATTTTGTTGGCTATGCACTCTCTACCTCTAAGTTCAGTGAGATTAGGAGGATAGGTCTTAGAAAAGAAAGGAGTTATCTGTGTGATGTAGTTACCAAGGTATTTTTTGGTAAGGTAAGTAATTTTGATTCTGTCAATACTGTCATGCTTAACATGCTTTATATGTTAGTTACTGATAATTATCATAATTTCAGTGACATGTTTATGTTTGAATTAGGCTATAAGTTAGGGGAAGTTAATAAGAGAGGTAAAAGTGTCTATTATGCTAGATTCTTTATGATGCTTACTAATCATCTTATGAAGAATATTTCTATTGAGAACCCAACCAACAAAATGAATTGTTGGGTTGAAGAAAGAAGAATCATTGCAGATCTCAACAGAGAAAGTCAACACAAAGAGGTGCCCCTCTTCTACTTTCCAATCATGGAGGGCCCTCAGGCAACTGAAGTAAACACCACTGTAACTACTCTTCCAACCTCACAAATTTCTTTATCTCTGAGTGTAGCTATGACATCTGTATCAATGACCCAACAGATGCCTACCCAAGCTACCAAAACAAAATCTTCAAAATCCAAAACAAAGAAAGCCCCCTTCGGTTTCTCTCAAAAGAAACCAGTTGCAAAATATACCAAACCTAAAGAGGGGAGTGTGCAGGGTAGTGAGTTAGGTGAGGGACAGGGTGAAAATGAAAGAAACCCTAAGGATAAGGTTGATGAGGAAAGTGTACCCAAGGCTAGGCACACCATAGTTTCCCAATAAACTGTGGTAGTTAATAAGAAAATTAGCACAATTCTAGTTTCATCCTCCTAAAAGGGTGTTGCTATTGAAAGAAGCTCCTAACCAGGAGTACAGGCAAAAAGGGTAAGGGACACAAGTTCATTTCAAACCTATGCTAGAAAGAAGAGATCCAAAATCCTTAAGGAGGCATAGGGAACACACACATTATAAACTGGAGCAAAAGACGTAGTCACTGCACCATCTCAAATTCAGCTTGATGTGGTTCCACTAAATATGGAGTCACAACCAAAATCTTTAGTGACAGAAGCACCTCAAACGCCAAACTCTCCCACAAATTTTTTGGATCTGGATATGATTAACACATCAATTCCTGATTCCCCTTGTTTAACTTTGTTGGGGAAGCCAAAATCTAGTGCAAGTGAGCATCATCTTTTAAATGATTTGTTGGCTCACTTGCCAATTCTTTCAGGATCTATTTAGACATATGTGCCTAAATTTTCATCAATCTGCACAGAGTCTACAATAGTCTCCACTCAAACTCATTCATTTCTTCTATTCCGATGGATATTGTTCATTTATCGGTTAGTGATTGTATCCCGAAGAATGTGCCTAACATCAGTCATCCGTCGGCTAGCCTCACTACTATCCTCTCTACATAGACTGGAAATTTAACAATTATGATAAGTGTAGATGAGTTAGTAGTTGTATAATCACTCTTAGGATGTGGGAATGGAGTGAAATAAGTGAGAGGGTGGGTTGCTCCCAGGCAAAAGGAGAGGAAAAGAGAGAACTCATGCAGGATATTTCTTCCAGCCTGGAAAAAGAGAGTGAGAGGATTCCCACCTTAGAAGGTGAGGGTGTGAGGGTGGTGAGCCAAGGGGAGCCCTTGATGCAAAAAAGAGAGATCATGAGAGAAATGCAGGTACATGAGTTATAAGGGTGGACACCATTGTTAGTGAGTCAATGAATGTCAGTGATGCAGAAAGGAAGAGACTATTTTAGCAAGAATATCAAGTTGTAATAGATTCTATCTCCGTGGATGCTGAGACATTTACTCATCCTGTTCCATCTTATCAAACTCTAGCTTGACAGGCCAATAAAGATGTTGAGAAGATGTTGAACCTAGTGCATACAACTGCTTCTCTACAAAGGGCAAAAGATGCAATCACTTCTATGCCATTTATAACTGTCAGTGAATTTAAACTGGCTGAAGACTCTTTTGGGGATGATGGTGGGGATGATGAGGATGACAGTATGAGCATAGGGGGAGATGCAGACATTCCTTCTTGGATTCTAACCAAAGAGTGTTCATATTCATATCTCCAATCCATATTATTCAAGCTTAATCATGACACCCAATGAGCCATTCAAGCATCCACAAGTTCCATCACTAAAAGGTTACTTACATCACATCTTGAAGCTCTATAGTTGCACAAGATTCAAGCTCTCCAACACAGTCAAAGTGTGGATAAAATGAAGCAATAAATTTCTGATGTTAAATAGGATGTTATAGCAAGGTTGGATGCTAGAATTCCTAGAACCACCATGGCTGAGATAGCTCAGAAATTGATGAAAGAAGTTGATTTAAAGAAAAAAGTTGAGGCCATGGACTCTAGATTGTTTAATGTGGAGAAGTCAGTGGCCAATATACTTGCAAATTAAGAAGCTCAGATTGCTCTGCTCCAACAGTTGGTGGCTGCACAACTCCCTTCTTCTCATTAACTTGATGCTAACAAAAAGGGGGAGAAAGGTTCATCAAGTGAGGGGGAGAAACAAATCAACATTCAAGTCAGCAAAGTAATTGTGCCAGCAATTGCTTTCACTAAGCCACCAGCTATGGATAGCATTGATCTTATCAATCTAGCAGCAGCAAAACTGGAATCAAATGATAAACTGACAAATATTGATGTAGCAGCTGAGAAGGAACTGGATGAAATATGGAAGAAGATTGATGTAGAGATTCAGAAGAAATTTGGTCACCTACAGAAACCAGAAAAGACATCACCATTCTCAAGGCAAACATATCTCAGTGCATGAAATAAGTCTAGGAAACTTGGAAAAAAGCCAAACTTTATTCATCAAATCTCCAAAAGATAATCTGATTTTGAAGGCTAAAAGGAACTATTCAAAGTTTTCAGACAAAAATCTTGTGGATCTTATGTTTAAGACACCTAGGCCAGATGAAAAGAAGCTGTTGGCAAGGTCAATTACATTCTACAATGATCCATCTGATTCAGTTCAAAATAAGAGGTTTGCCAAAATTTACAGGAATGGAAAAGAGGTTTTCGTGGTGGCTGGACACCCCTTATTTGTAGAAGCTAAGAAGGAAGAAAAAGAAAGGATCAAGCAAGAAAAGAAGCAGGCTGCTATAGATGCTAAGAAACTCAAACAAAAGAAGGAGCAAGCTGCTATCTTGGCTAAACTTCAAGCTATCAAATCTACAACTGACACTCTAAAAAAGTACTTGTGATTACTGAAGCTCATGATCAACAAATGCAAAATGAACCTTCACAGAAAAGAAAGTTCAGATACAAGCTTCACTCAAAAAGAAAATTGGACTTTAGTCATGAGGAAATGGAGGACTACATTCCCAAAAAGTCTAAAACATCAACTCAAACATCCATGCCCTCAGTGGTGCATGAGGAATTCAAGGTGGATCCAACAAAGAACTTTCATAGAGAACCTATTATTCCCAAGGATGAGCCATTAGACTAGGAAAGTTTGCCAATTCCTGAATTCAACTAACCTATCTTCAACAAGCCAAAAAAGACAAAGATTAGAGCAACCAAGAAAGTGAAGCCTGTGACTCATAGATCCACGACCCTAACCAAATCTCAACCCACAGTCAACAAGGAGGATCTCTTATACATCTGTGATATCAAGGAGTTTTCTGAACTAAACCCCAACTTTGTTGAATCGGAAGAAGTAAGAGGTATTGATGCTCACAGACATCTTCCTGATAGGCTGGTGTTCAAGTACAAGGGAGGAAAAGAAATCACATGGCCACTTCACAGGATTCTTCAAGAAAGCCAGTCTGTTTTGATAAAAGACTTCTCATCCTTCAAGAAAAACTTTGGGTTCAATATAACTGCAAGGAAACTGGTTCTAAAGAAGATAGAAGATATAAGGAGTAATAAAGCCAAGAATACACTTCCAAGAACTCTAACAATTCCCTTCACATGAAAGAGAGTGCATTTGAGGCCTTATTGGCTGATGGATTTCATGGATAATAAGGGAGTTAGAAGATTCTTCAGATTGGATGACCAATTGAGTATCTCTAGCAATGAGACTATATTAGAAATGCAAGAAATGCTAGATCTATCTGAAGCTGATGAACTTGAATTCCACAGGCAACTCCATAATCAAATATAAGAAAACAACAGGAAGCTTGGGAAGAAATCCAGACAATCAAGGAAATAGAATCATCTGCTCAGACTAAACGAGCACCTTGAAAATGATTGTGAGAACTCTTTGTACACTTTGCTTTGTTCAATTTTCAATACATTTTGCAACACTTATAAGTTCTATCTACTACTTTTTAATCTGTATTTTTAGGGTGTTTTGTTATCATCAAGTTTTTCTTAATTTACGGCTACAATTCCAGTATACATAAATTTGGGGAGATTGTTAGGAATATTTTGTGAACTTGATGATAAGTTAAACAAAGCATCTTAGTAGATTTAACTTGATGAAATTTGTAGCTCTCGACGGATGATCTAATATAGTCCCGATGGATGATCATTATAGTCCCGGCGGATGACAATTTGACATCCATCGAGAGTGTAGCTTATGTAACAAATAAGTAGTGTAGCACATTTCAGCAAATAACATGTTTTAGTCTAGTAGATTTTATAGGGTTATCTAAGTCATGTTGACTACTAGACTGATATGCAGAATAGGTTGACCAATTGTAAATATGAGATGTCTTGTAATTCTATATAAGTGAAATAGAGTCAAGTGGCAGATAGACTCCCAACGGATGATCTACAAGACTCCTGACGGATGATCAACAAAGCACCCTACGTATAATCATCAAGACTCCTGACGGATGACAAACATAGTCTCGACGGATGATCAAATTCAAAATAGTTGTTGATAATGACAACACAGTCACATGCATTGGGTGTTTACAAAAGGAATGTGGCAGCCTGTTAAGCAGGATTTTGAGAACAAAGAAGCATTACCATTTTCATGCAAATGTGAAGATATTCAAAGATGCTTGAATAGAGTAGTGAAGTTGCATGAAGTTAGACTAGATATGTTTTGTTTTATTATCTTGTCTTACTGTCATGTAAACTTGGTGATATATAAACCAAGTGTAGCAAGTAGAATAACTTAACTAAGCAAATACATTTTCCAGAGAAATATATCAAGCTGTATTCTGTAAGAATTTCTCTGTAATTTTGTTTGTTCTACTTGTAAAGCAGTTGTGAGCTATTCAAAACTTCACAGAGTTCTCATTCTGATATATATATATATATAAATATATATCTGGTGGATACATTCAAATCTATCAGAAAGTTTTAAAGCCTTGTGTTTTATTACTTAGTGTATTGATTTCAGTTATCTTTCTATTCTGTACTTTAGCAAATCAAACACTGTTATATGTATTAGGTTAGAATTGTTTGAAAATCCCAAAAGGAGCCATAATTACAAGACTGCTGAGGATTCTGAGATTGAATTAGATGATCCTCAAGTGGTTCAAATGGCTACTATGCTAGTATAAGGCTTTAAAAGGATGGGGTTTGCAAAACCACAAAGAATAGGTGGTTTTCACAGAAAGTACTCTTGCGATGGCAAAGGAAAATTCAGAGAATGAGGGACAATACACCAAAGAAAAGAAGTTTGATAAAGCTAAGATGACATGTTACAACTGCAATGGAAGGGGACATCAGGCTACTGAGTGGCCCAAGTCAACTGGAAAGGCTTTGTTTACATCAAACTCCAACAAAGACTGGATGGACATATTAGGAACTGACAATGATAATGAATACTATGCACTCATGGAAACATGGAGAGGATGTGTCAGGAACTGATAGGGTACCTTCAGTTATTTTCCCTACTGATATAAATAACATATCTATATTGAAAACTTTCTTATATTCTTTCCATGTTAATTTCAAAAATAATTCAGTTGAAAATGACAGTCTTATTGCTGAGAATAAAGAAATTAGGGATATGTATGATCACTTAGAAGCTGAGCTAGTATGCATAAAACTGAAAAAACATATAAAAAGGCCACACACAATGAAGCTCAGATGCATATTAAATATGCCATTCTAGTGGAAGTACTTGAGAAGGAGAGAGAAGTGTTTAAAACCTGGATGAGTTCAGGTAGGAAGGTTCATAACTTTATAAATGACAAAAACTGGAAAAAATGTCTAGGTTATAATACACTACACCATATATGGCCTCTCCCAACACTTTTTTTGGTGTTACAAGCAAAAATGTTACCTTACATCCCCCAAAATTGATCTAAGCTAACATATTTTTTTAACGTTACAGTAGAGATTGAAAAGTGTTAGCATAAAAAAAATGTTAGCATTGATATCAAAAAATGTGTTACCATAGAACTGATTTTAGTCGGTTCTTTTTTTTTCCTTTGGACAATATTTTAGGCAGTTCTTTTTTGGTCCAAATTTATTTTTGGGCGGTCCAAATTTATTTTTGGGCGGCCCAAAACTAATTAATACTCCTCTCATCTCCAAAACGCATCTCAAAAACACACACAAACACTCTCGTCACACTCTCACACATCAAAACACACATAAACAGTTGGGTTTATAGCTATTGCAGAAGATGAATTAGGGTTCGGAGCTAATGAAAGTCTCCTCAGTTGGGTTTAGGAGTTGAGTAATTGGGGGTTTCTTTTTAATAGATCTTTTCTCAGTCAGGTTTAGGGGTTGAGTAATTGGGGTTTTCAATCGGGATTTAATCGCCGAATTTTTCTCGTCCTGATGTGGGTTCCCGTCTCTCTCTCTCTCTCTCTCTCCCCCCTCTCTCTGTGAGAGAGATTCATTTATTGTCATCATTGATGTTTGAATCTCTCTCTCTCCCCCCCTCTCTCTCGTCTGTGTGAGAGAGATTTACTTATTTTGATGATTGATGTTTATTAAGTGATTTATATTATATTTTTATTATGTGTGTTTAGTGTTTGATTTAATAGTTGTGTTATTGTATTGTGATTGGATTGATATTTGATTTTATATAGGAGATGAAGACGAAGCTAAGGTGAATCCCATGATGGTTTTTTCGTTGAGTCTTAATTTAGGTGATAATGATTCTCCTACTTTCGCTTTCGATTCTCCTTCTCCTCCTAAGTCTAGTACATTCTCTCTCTCTCTAGCTACATGTGTGTTGTAATAAAGTATATAATCTGTTTATACTGTTAAGTGAATAACATATGGTGATTCTATTTCGATGAATTATAATTATTCTGTTAAGTGAATAACATTTTGTGACTGAGGATTAGTATACTTCTAGATGATTTTATATAAGCATTTTAGGCGAAATGAATGTTCATATATAATCATGAAGTGGAATTAGAGAACATGTATTTGTTTTTATTTGTATAGTGTATTGGTTCCAATTCTAAGACTATATCTACCATTTCGGGTTTATAATTTGTTTCAGTGAAAGCTGCATTTACTATGAATCTTTAGCGCATCATATTCGTTAACATATGTTACAGTCTTTTGCTAATTTCATTAATATGTATGATTTGATACATTGGTTGTGTAATATATAATTATATATATTTAAAGTAATGTTTGAATTATAATAGGAGGGAAAGAGGAAACAAAGATATATTCTACCAAAGCTATCTCATCAAGTGTTACTGTAAATGATGATGCTCCTACGTTCTCTGGCATTGCTGATTTCGGTTCTCCATCCCCCTCACCTCCTCAATCACATATGCTCTTTATCTATATATACATGTCTTGTGTGTTTGTACCGTGGAAGAGTGTAGAGTGTATAATGTATTTTATTTTATTTTATTTGGAAAAACATCTATATGTGTGTGTAGGTTTGTATAATCTATTCATTCAGGTATATTTACCTTAGCGGGTGTATATTTTTATTATAATAATAAAATACTATTAATTGGATATCATCTCACTAGTTCAGGATTTCTCACAGTTATAGCTGATTTCATGTATTATATCTTGGCCAAAATGTTCTTGCAGTTCCAGACCTTGAAAATGCAGGTACTAATTTAGTACTTTGCACAGATTTTTCCCCATTTTTGTATTGTGTGTATAGGTTACCTTAGGTTTTATGCAGTTCCAAATGTGTGTGTAATGTATATATTGGTTAACAATTCAAATGTTTGTGTAATATATATTGGTTAGCAATTCAAAAGTGAGGAGGGTTTGATCCTATCTATCAGGCGAATACATTTCTATTTCACTCAAATGTACCATCATCAGAGCTAATGGGTTGGGCTGAATTTTTTTTTTG
The DNA here is from genome assembly GCF_009905375.1 of Apium graveolens. Taxonomy (NCBI): domain Eukaryota; kingdom Viridiplantae; phylum Streptophyta; class Magnoliopsida; order Apiales; family Apiaceae; genus Apium; species Apium graveolens. Next base: position 48,431,859 of record NC_133648.1, read on the forward strand.
CACATGTAAATTATTACAAAAATATGGTCTTATAAATTCATCTTAATTGAGCACTTAGGTTGACCTTACTAAGTTATACTGATGAAGTCACATGTTAGCTAAATTTCGAGCTGTATATAGTCCTTTTTTCCTACTCGCCAGAGACTCAGAGAACCTAATGTACTGTTAATACTGATGATATCTTAATTGTAGGGGCTTCTTGAGAAACAGATGTAAAAGATGGAGCACCTGAAAGAATATCATCCATTGTTCATATATGCTGCTGCTTTGCATACCGAAAAGGATCAGATTGAGGGGTTTGCTCCAGAGGTGAGTAGGGGATTAATTTTCCTAATTTCACTGTTGTGTTGTAGGTTCTACCGGTATCTACTCCTCTGATTTACATTTTTATATTGTTACATGATCATGAGTTTCATATATTAGCTAACATATATTTCAAGAATAATATACTTACTGGAGACCTTTCCGTACCCTGTTGCACCTTCCATCAGTATTTCAGAACCGGACCTTACGCGTGTGATCCATCAAGATTGCCGAAATATTCACCTAGCAAAGAGATTGATGTGAAGGCCCACGATAACACAAGGTATCCTCTTCCATAGTCTTCTAGTAAGATCGTAGTCATTATTTCAATTCTTAGCGCTGAACCACTACAAGATTAATTGACATTTAATTAAGAAAAACAACAAATATTGTTGTTAGTGATGTTTTTATATTTACATAGTTTAAATATTTTCTTTTTTTTTATGAATTTTACATAAATAATGATTCGATCCCAGGAGAAATGCTCAATATGCAAAGCCGTCTAAACTGCCAAACAGTTGTTAAATCCCGAATAACTTAGGAATCCAGTTCTATTGAAAATTTAAAACATCTTTTTGTAAAGGTGCTGTACATTTTTGTGATTTAGCCTGTAAATATGATTAGCTAAAAGAGACTTGAGAGTCAGTGAATGATTATTTGAGGTCCAACGAACCTTGGGAATATAAAATCGATACAAACACAACTTATCCATATAATTCTCTTGGGCAATCAAATTAGTTGACCAATTGTAATATGGTTTCTGAAGAAATGCTGGTTCCAGAAAGCCAGCTCATGTACCCTCAAGAGACCAGAGGAAATCTCAAAAGCCCGTGCAAGAATCAAGTTGACCTTCAACTTCTAAGTTCTGGATTTTAATCTGCATTAATCTTTTATTGTTGACCTGATGCCATTTTATTATATTTAGGTACTTGAGATATTGGAAATATATAGAAGGATATATGAAGAGTACTTGGTAGTACCTGTTGTGAAAGGTAAAAAGAGCGAAATGGAGAAGTTTGCTGGTAGCCTTTACACAATATCTGTGGAGGTAAAATGTGTCTTTTGGGAAAAATACATTTTTGTATTTGATTTAATACCGTTCACGAGACTGGCAAGGGTATACAAACTGCCACCTCGCACTGCCTTGGCCAAAATTTTGCAAACATGTTTAATATAAAATTCCAAGATGAGAATGGAAAGAAATGTCTAGTGTGGAAGAACTCATGGGGAATCTCCAAAAGAATAGTAATTTTCTATATCTTTTTATTAGCTGGGTCAAGTTATTATTTCACTATATATTTACATGGTCTTTAAATTCCTTTGCACTATTATTTTGTAGATTGGGTCATGGTTATTGTTCAACGAGATGACAAAGGACTTGCTTTTCCACCTAAAGTGGCATTTATCCAAGTTATAATGGTTCTAGTTCCCTACAAAGATGCAGAGACGCAAAAAAATATTGGATGCCTGCTATAACACTGTGAAAATATTGTCTGAAGTTGGTTTGAACTGGTACATATAGCTTTTGGATGTAATTTAGAAGTGTGGTTATTTTGGTTTGCTTGGGAACTTTATGTTTTGTGGATGAACTTGTACTTTTGATAACAGCTTTCAAGTTCAATTAATATGTATTCAAGTTTAAATGTTGCAAGTTGATTTAAATTTTATTATAATTCAAAAATTATCAAGTGTAACCAATTGATATTTTTTTGTTGGCAAAAACCAGAAATATTGTTGCGACAAATAAAGGGTGTTACAGTAGATATAAGAGTGTTAATTAAAAAAGTGTTACAATAAGCTATAAACATGTAACTAAAAGAATTTAATTATTTTACAATATTGTGTTACAATAGCAAAACTGATGTTGGAATAGAGTTTATTAAAACAATTTTTTGGTGTTACAAAAGGTTTATTGGTGTTGTAATAGAAATGTGGTTATACCTATATGTCGTTACTATAGATACTGAAAGTGTAACCATATGAGGTCCATGGTTACATTTACAACTATATTACCAAAAGTTGAAAAATTGTTACAATAGACCATATTGTAGCACGAACAAATCCAACACCACCAAATTTTCAAAAAGTGTAACCATAGCCCAATTTTTTGCTTTAGGTAACACTTTTTGGCCATTTTTACACTTTTTTGTGTGTTGCTAGAGGCCATATATGGTGTAGTGAAGAAGGAATAGATTATGATGAGACATTTGCTCCTGTATTGCAAGACTTGAAGCCATCAGAATATTTTTAGCTTATGCAGCCCATGCCAATTTCAAAGTCTATCAAGTGGATGTCAAAAGTGCCTTTCTGAATAAAGATTTGAAGGAGGAAGTCTATGTCAGTCAGCCTCCTGGTTTTGAAGACCCCAACTTTCCAGAATATGTCACTACACCATATATGGCCTCTCCTAACACTTTTTTTGGTGTTAAAAGCAAAAATGTTACCATACACCCCCAAAATTGATCTAAGCTAACATATTTTTTTAACGTTGTAGTAGAGATTAGAAAGTGTTACCATAGGCAGGAGGACATTGCTATTGTAACATAAAAAAATGTTAGCATTGATATCAAAAAATGTGTTACCATAGAACTGAAATTTTAGGCTGTTCTTTTTTTCTCTATGGATAACATTTAGGCGGTTATTTTTTGGACCAATTTTTTGGGTGGCCCAAATTTAACTAATACCCCGCTTATTTATTTTGTCCTAAATATCAGAAACACATCTAAAAAACATACACAAACACTCTCTTAAAACAGTTGGTTGAGAGCTATTGCAGAAAATGAATTAGGGTTCAAACCTAATCAGAGTCTTCTCAGTTGGGTTATAATTGTTATGTTTGAGCTGGGCTTGAGGTGAATTAGGGTTTGAAAATTGGGGCTTTTCTCAGTCCGGTATAGGGTTTAGGGTTTGAGTAATTAGGGCTTTCTTTTCAATCGAGCTTTTCTCAGTCGGGTTTGTTATTTGAGTAATTGGGGTTTTCAATCATGATTGGATCGTCGAATGTTTCTCGTTTTGATGTGGGTTCCTCTCTCTCTCTCTCCCCCTCTCCCTCTCTAAATTTTCATGGCTCTTACTGAAGCCGTTGCTTCCCAAATTGAAATGCCCACAAAATCAAGAGTTAATGTTGTTGGGACTGACAATTGGGGAATGTGGCTGCTAAACTTATTGTTTCCCACACTTTAAAGTTCGAATCTTTTCATGGTTTGTTGCTTTCTTAATTTATCTAACTTTCCAAAGTTTGTATTTATTTTCTATAATTGTTTGATTCTATATCTATTATTGTGTTTAATGCATGATTTTTGTGATGTAACTATTTTTTAATATTATTATAAGAATACCTCTTTAGAATCTTATGTTGATTTAGCCAAAATATTCTTGCAGTTCCAGACCTTGAAAATGTAGGTACTGATTTAGTACTACGATTGAAATATATCATTAATTGTGAGCGTATATGTTTAAGTAGATAATAAGACTGTTGGTAAACTAGTTTTGGGGTAATTATGCGGTGAAAGATGCAACCATGTTAGTATTTGTTACCCTGCATTAGTTTATAGAGGATTAACTGTTATGTGTTTATGGGGGCCAATATTGCTGATGAAGTAATGTGAACCTTATTTTTTTATTACCAATGTTTTGTTTGAGTATTTAGACGAAGCTATTGAAAATGTAGATTAATTAGCTATGGAATGCTGGCTATGCAGATTTCTATCAAGAAATTTAGAGAAGCAATAGTTGGGTATAGAGACAATAAAGAGACTGCGGAGAAATGAGTTCAGCTTTTCAACACTAAGTACTTCATGGTCTCAGCTGAGTATAATAAACTTGAGCCAATATTGTAAGAACTTATAATCTCACATTATAACCTATTGTTATGGCAAATGATAATCTACTTAATGTGCTTAAAAGTTTCGCGGTAACTACTTGGGTTTTGTACTAATCACATTACATGATTTTCTTCTTTATATAACTCAGTCTCACTTTTATAAATATCTATACCCCTTGTCAAAAGAATGGGGTATGTCATCAAGGAAAGTTGGAATATGCCACTAGCTATAGAAAACTAGGCACAATATGTGTTTGGAGATATCAATGAAACTGCTAAGAAACTTGTGCTTAAGTAATATGTGATTGCTATTTTTCTCATATGATGAATGATATGAATTGAAACTTTTTTGGATTTTTAGTTTCTCATATGCTACTGTTACATGACTTAATATCAGTTGGGATCGGTGGAAGCTCATGTATGCGAGGCATGTGCACAAAATCTATGTTATGGGACTTATAGTTGTTGGTAGAATGTGGGCAGTTCCAGAAATTAAAGGAATATCAAGGTCAACTAGGTCCGAAGATGAAAAGCTAAAGTTAGCTACAGGGGATTGCCATTCAAGAATGGTAAGTGCCTTAAAATTACAAAGAAGAACTCTATACATACTAAAAAACATGATGCACTTTGAATATCGGGATAGTCTCTTCTTCTTTTTGCTTTGTCTATTCAGTTGATTAATCAGAATTTCCTCAGCTACTTCAGTCACTATCTAATCCTTCTATTTGGATCAGGATAAGGCAAAGGAATCTAAGGAATTTTACGGGGAAGTTTTGAAAACACATCAGACTGTACAGTAAGGTTTTTTCCTGGTAAAATAATAAAAAGCAGTTACGTTCATATTTTCATGCCATAAATGCGTTTGTGCAGGTCTTAAGATAAAGTAATATCTGATTTGGAAATAGAGTTACCTGCAGGAAGGGTCGTGCAAGATTCTATACTCAGAAGCACACCAATTTCTGACGATGTGGGTGTAGTTGAATCGACAAAGAGAAGAAAGTATTTGATGGTTATTGGTATTAACACAGCTTTCAGTAGTAAAAAGAGAAGAGACTCTATTCGTGGAACATGGATGTAACCAGGTTAAGTAAATCCCTTTTGAGTGCATATTTCTTTTATGACAATATTTGTTTCTTCAACTTTTTTTCTTAATTATTTGATGCAGGTGATAAACTAAAGAAGCTTGAAGATAAAAAGGGAATTATAATGAGATTTGTCATAGGCCACAGGTAGGTAGATATCGTAAGATTATAACCAAGATTTGCTCAAACTTCTAGTACATACAAGTTGAACATGGATACTCAATTAGTTCAAAAACTTGGTAATGTTATTTTGGTTATCCTTGGTTGAGATCGGTGATCAATATCATTATAAAGTCATTTAAACAAAAAAATCAGGATTTCTTGTTTACTATATAGTAGATATGATATTAAGTATACTAAAAGTAGTGAAATTTTTCGCCCAAACACACACACACATATGTTTCAAATCATACTAAATATGCATTTCCTATAAAATATGTCATCAGTGCTACACCAGGTGGTATTCTCGATAGAGCTATCAAAGCAGAGGAGAAGAAACATGGAGATTTCTTGAGGCTGGTATGCTCTTCTCTTCGTATATTTTTTTTCACATTTTTATTATTTTCACATGAAAAAGGATCAGTTCCACACCCTTATCTCCTTTGTCGATGCATGAATCACTTGGGATAAATATGACTAATATTTTTTTTTTTTAATTCAATCTGAGCAGGATGAATTTTTTAGTTTGTTGGTATATGATCTTGTAGGCTGCGGAGGATGAATTATAGAATAGCTTAGAGAAATTGAAAGTGATGTAGCATTATGGTTTAAATACTTGACCAAAAAATATTAAAAAATTGCATAAGTTTGAAGTTTTAGAACAGATTTAGCACCTAAGTATGTCGTGTATTGAATAGTAGACATATGTTTAGACTATAAACCATTTATTAATTATTTACAGCTTCTTCTTTTTACAATCTTATCAACTTGTACCTCACAATTTTGTATAAAAATTGTTATTAATTCTTTCAGCAAAAACTTTTTGTAATAAAATTATACTTTTTCGAGCTCTAAAAGTGTTAGCACACATGCTTTTCTCTTGTTCTTTTTTAACATTTTATGTATTATGTATAAATATTATATAGGAACAGATGATGGAGCTAGCACAAGGGAGGGGAAAGCTGATATTTGGAAACCTTTAAATGTCCGCGTGAAAGTTACAAATAGGAGTAAATTCTCAAAGTCTATTTCTTAAGAAGAACCTGCATCCAAAGCTGTTTTATTTTTGTTGAGTTGGAACTTTGTATTTGTTGAATTTGAACTTTGAGTAACGGTATTAAGGTAAATATGTATTTAAGATTTGAAGGTCGTAAAATGTCATCAAATGAAATTTTTATGTTGGGAAAATAATAAAAAATATTATAATGTATACAAGAGTGTTACACTAGAGACAAGACTAGAGTGTTTATAAAAAAAGGTGTTACAATAAGCGATAAATATGTAACCAAAAAAAATTAATTGTTTTACAGTATTGTGTTACAATAGAAAAAATAATGTTCCAAAAGAGTTTATTGTAACATGTTTTTTGGTGTTACTAAACGTTTAAGGGTGTTGTAATAGAATTGTGGTTACACCTCTTTGGTGTTACCATAGATACTCAAACGGTAACCATATGGGGTTTTTTGTTACACTTTTACCTATGTTACTAAAGGTTCTAAAAGTATTACTATAGACCCCTGCAAAACTAACATCATCAAATTTTCAAAAACTGTAACTATAGGCCAATTTTTTGCTTTAGGTAACACTTTTTGGCCATTTTTACACTTTTTTTTGGTGTTGCTAGAGGCCATATATGGTGTAGTGATAAATTTATGGATAGGAATATCAATAAAGTTATTAATAACACAACACTTGTTAAATTTGTCAGTACTGATGAAAATGGAATAAAGTCAGTTTATGAAGTAGGGTCTACCTCTAAAAATCCTGATAAAAAGAAATTTAAATTTAGAGTCAAGGAAAAGACGGATAAAAATATAGGCCTTCTCTCTAAAAATCAACTAGAAAATGAAATTTGTGAAGTGACTGCTAGGACTCACAAATCTAGTACAAAAAGAGGTAGAAATGGAAAACATGGAATAAATAAAGCAAAAAATTATAAGTACATTCCTGATGCTCCTAGAAAAGCTTGTTTTAACTTTAGTAATACTTATCATATTGCTATTGATTGCAGTATCTTTAAAGAGAAAGCCACTAAGATTACTGAGTCTAATATTAGTGGTAGATCAGTATTTTACAAACCACAGAATCCTCATTTTCACTGTAGTGGCATTTGACACTCTATTTACACATATAAAGAATATCATAGCTTGTATCACAACAATTATGATCCTTTACCAAAATTAAATAAAATTGCTATTTCAAATAGAACTGTTAAATTGAATGTGCATGCATCTTATATAGTTAAAACTGTTAAGAAAAATCGTGATGGATCAAATCCTGATGGAGAAATTCCTAATAGGGCATATCATGATGGGTCAATTCCTGACAGGAAGTCTTATGCTGCAAAAATACATAAGACGTCAAAAAGGACCCAACAAGTGTGGGTTCTTAAATATGCTAACTGATTTCTAAATTTCTGATTACAGTGAAATAAGAAGAGTGTGCTTGTACTTAATAGTGGTCGTTCAGTACATCTGACTGGAAATAAATCCCTGTTGTTATAATATGAGGATAAGGTTGGCTCAATGGTTTCCTATGTTGATGGAAATATAGGAAAAATACTGGGATATGGAAATATAATCATTGGAAATGTCATTATCTCGAATGTAGCTCTGGTAGAAGAACTGAAGCACAATATGCCGAGCACCAGTCAAATTACTGACTGAGTATACTATGTTGTGTTATATGATACGCACTTTAAAGTAGTTCATAAAGTCACAAAGAAAGTTATTTTCAAAGGATATAGGCATGGAAACATTTATGAAGCCAAACTTCATTCAAATACTGATGGATCTGAAACTTGTTTGATAAGCAAAGCATCAGGAGATGAAAGTTGGAAGTGGCACAAAAAGCTTTCTCACCTCAACTTCAATAATCTTAATCAATTTATGAAGAAATATTTGGTGAGAGGTCTATTAAACATGTTTTACTCCCCTGATGGTTTGTGTGATGCATGTCAACTAGCCAAACAAAGAAGGACCTCATTCAAAAGCAAGTTAGAATCATCCATCAAAAAGCCATATCAATTGCTACATCTAGATCTCATTGGCCATGTGAATGTCACGTCAATCAACAAGAAAAGGTACACTCTAGTTGTTGTTAATGAATATACTAGATTTACATGGGTATTTTTCTTGCACAGTAAGGATGAAACTGCAAATATTCTTTTGGATCATTTGAGCCTGATTGAAAGTGGTTCAAAGTACAAAGTGCAAATTCTGAGAAATGATAACAAGTCTGAGTTTAAAAATAGCAAGATAGATGAGTTATGCGGATATAAGGGAATCTCTCCATAATTTTCAGCTCCTGGCATACCTCAACAAAATGGAGTTGTGGAAAGGAAGAATATAACACTAATTGAAGCTGGAAGGACTATGTTTTTGGAAGATAATCTACCAACATACTTTTGGGCTAAAGCTGTCAACACTGCCTGTTATACTCAGAATCTAACTATGATCAATGGGCATGGACTAACTCCTTATCAAATGATTAAGGAAAAGAAGCCAAGCTTAAAACATCTCCATATATTTGGATGCAACTGTTTTGTTCTTAAGACACATCCAAAAATGCTTGGAAAATTTGACATAAAAGCCGATGAAGGTATTTTTGTTGCATATCCTCCATTAAAAGCCTATAAAGTTTTCAATCTGAGAACTAGAACAATTGTTATATCAATCCAGGTTTCTTTTGATGATAAGATCCTACAATCGAATAAGACACTCATGAAGAACTTGTATTTGCCAACAAAAAGCTCAAGTCTGGAAAATATCTAAATCCCGATGACTTATCAAATCCTGATGATAGTCAAATCCTGAAAATAAGTCAAATCCTGGCAGTGAGTCCGATCTTGATGATGATACTGACCCTGATCTAGAGTTGATTATTGAAGATGTATATGTTGAGGAGGAGAAACATCAAGTTATTCACAACTCTAGTGAATTAAATCCTGATGATACTGATGAATAAGGAAATACTTGATCAATTGGAAATTCTTCTAATATAACAACTAAAAGCTCATCAAGAAGTGATCATTCAACTGAGCATCAAGATCAATTTGGTGAACATTCTCCAAATAGAAGCTCTTCTCAATCAGGAATTGACAAAACTGATACAGAGGGAGCTTCACATGAAAATGATGCGTCCAATGCAGCGGGCATCAGGAAATGGGACTGAACTGCCAAAAGTTGTGGTTTTAGTAAGCCCAAATAAATAAATAAATAAAACACAGAAGAAGGTTTGAGAGCAGACAAAGAAATTACAAAGGGGGGAATAAAGCGTTTCTGTGAGTATGGTATTCATATTGATATACTCTTCAATCACTAAATCATATGACGAGAATCACTAAACCGTACATAGTAATCACCAAATTACACATAGTATTCACTATATGGGACATATAAATCACTATTTATATGTTCTGGGTTTCCAGGATTTAGGGCCTAAAGGTCCTAAACCATAGACTAAGTTATGTTTTAGGCTCTAGAGGCCCTAAACCCTACACCACAAATGCTAAATAAATGGAATGTTTATCAACTAATTTCTGATTATTAGAAAGAGCTAAATATTTTTAAAACTTATTTAAGGAATTGGTGAACCCCAAAAAATTAACAACTATTAAATTAAGGTCCAATTTAAATTTTAGATAGTAATTTCTAGTTCTTGAATTATTAAATTTTGTAAACAGACAAAACACAATATTCAAAAGAATATTGAAGAGAAAATGGAATTTGAAGAAACTAAAAAATAAGAAAGTCATGATCAATTTCCAGAGCAAGAACCAAACAAGAAACCAAAAATGAACAAGTGGAAGAGGAGGATAGTGAAAAAGATTAAAAAAAACTAGATTACACATGTTATTCACTAAACCAGTAGTTTGTGTGTAAAAGGTAAAAGTGTATAGTAGGAGATTAATGGTGTATGATGGGGGAAAGAGATGGGATACCGCGAAAAAGGTGTGGTACAGGAGAAATACGATAAATTACTAAGTATGCTTACTAGAATCCCTAAAATTAAAAAAGTTCTGAAATTATTGTAATTTCTGGTTAGTAATTCTGTTAAGTATAAATAGTGATTTATCGTTGGAATATAACAAATATGGTATGCAAATTGATCGTTGGGAGATGCAGAAAAATATAGTGAAGTCAGATTTTAAAAAAAGTTTATCGATTAATGGAAAATATTAAATTAAAAACAAATATAAATATACTTACGTATAGATGTACAAAGGGAAGTTATAGTTGAAATTGGAGGGAGGAGAGAGAAGGAGTTGGATAAAACTTGTGTGGTGGAGATTCAATTCAAGCTATAAAATTAGTGGTTGTCATTGGTTTCTAGTTTTTAGAATAAGGTTGGTTTCTATTTGACCATCTCCATATATATATTAAGTGCTACTCTAATTGAAATAAATTTTAGAACAGAAACTAGAATTCAAATATATTTTATAAATTACCTCGAAATATAACACATATAGTATGCAAATCCGTCGTGAAGAGATAAAGAAAAATACAGTGAAGTCGGATTTAAAAAAAAACTTATTGTTTGACGGGAAAATTAAATTAAAAATGGATGGAAAAAGCTGAGATTGTGCATGGTAGGGTACAAATTAGTTGTGTGTGCACTACAAGAAATTTGCAATCACACAACACCAATCAAACAACGGTCGATAAAAAACCGTTGCCCCAAATTAGTAGACAACTGTGAATTTTCTTTCCTCGAAAAATTGTTTTTGGAGTACATGTAGAACAATGGTTATATATGTATTTTAAAAGAGTTATCTATGTGGCATCCACTTATCGAGCTAGATAACAGTTCTTATACTGCACTGTTGTCATACATCTTTAACATAACAGTCCAAAACCGTTGTTAATAAACTTAGTTATTGTAGATCAAACAATGGTAGATCACTAAGTTATTCTTAATAAACCGTTGTTAATAAACAATGCTGTAAAATGCAATCTCCATTTAATGGAGACCACATTTTGCAGCTCTTGCATTACTATAAAGAGAGTAAACCTGGACACGTATACATTCATAAATAAACTAAATATTTTTACAAATTTACAAGTTCATCTATGAATTGAAAAATAAACAAATTAATCACAATGGCATAATACTACAAGTCCAGTGAAGAGCCTCCGGTAATTGGTGTCAGGTAATTGTCATCATCACTGGTTGTGCAGAAATCTTGATGATTGATTGTGATGCCTGGATTTGCGTCGGCTATTTTCTTAAGTAACAAAGCCATATTCTCCTGCACCTTCCTCTTTGCTCATCTGTAGCTTATCTTGTTCTTGCAACAGTTTTTCTTTAGCCAATTTCTTGATCTTAACCTCAAGATCTTTACTCATCTTACTCTTGTACATTTTCAGCAAATGTAATAGACTCTTCTATAATTGGTTTCTCTCCCTCCCTGAAAATGTAAATAGGATAATGCTATAGATGAATGTCTGGATAAAAACGTAAACAACCTCAATGGCTACATGTAGCATTATAATTTTTCAAGTTTAACTACAGAAATGCATTATTTCTTAAGACAATATGATGAAAGTAAACATTCCTCATAAAACAGTTAATATTGGTAGGTACATATAAAGCAATGGATTCCTAATAACAAACAAGCTTTTCTAGATTAGTTCTTCAAATGGAGTCTTGGAGTGTTCCGTACACCCATATCTACACCTGTGGTAGTTCAAATTTACATAATTTCGAAGTGTGGACAAGAGATTAAAAATGATTTGAGATTACAGGCTTCTTTATTTCGAAGTCTGGACAAGAGAATTAAATAAGGCGCTAAAACATATTTTTATGAATTTATAGTTACAAACAACAGAATTGCATGTGGAATACGCAATGTTGGACTTACAATTATGGTTAAAGCGCTGATGACACATAATTCCAGATTCAAGATTAGAGTTAGGAGAATTTAATAGTGAGTTGGCAAAAGGGGGAACTTTAAACTGCATTCTAGTAAGTGAACAATATTGTATGCAAACAAGTCCTGAATAAGCACTATGCATTATGTCCATCAGAGGAAACTTTAAGAAGAACATCAAAAGGCTGTAGTCAAGTCGTACGGTACCTGAAGAAACTCCAAATGTCATAGCAAAGGATCTCTAGGCAGGAACGTAACCTTGTTATGACATCACCACGCAGATCAGACACATTGAATTTTAATACCAATTACAGCTAGCAAACCTCAATATCATATCAAGAACCTTCACAATATGCAAAACATAAAATAAGATATGATACATAGACTAATAACAAGATGAAATAACCATTCTACAATGTTAACAGCTCGACACTTGAAACTTCTTCGAAGAAAGTGAATAAAAAATGAAATAAAACCTAGGGCTCAAAATGGTCTCCATCAGAACTGACTCAATGTCTTAAGCTTGACAATGTACAAGTTGTATCAAAAGATGCTTAAACAGAGACATATGTATCCACATATACAAACACAAACGAAGTTTTATATCTATGATGAAAAAAAAATTAATTAACATATAGTTAAATAAAATAATTAAATATTAAAAAAAAGTACCAGTGTTGTGTTTTGTGTTGTTTCTATTGAGAGTGGAGATAGTCGAGTGTATTAAGAGTTGAGAGAGTCGAGTGCTTCATACTAAAAACACAACACCGCTCTAAATCAACATCACAAAAAGTCAATCACATACAATCTTTAATCCTGAAATCGAGAAAATATAAAATAATATAAAATCAGATAGAGACAGCTGGGGTAGTACCTTAAAGTAGAACCACAATCTTATTTGACCCCAATTCCAATTAAAGACCCCAGCTCGGATTCATGAGATTTTAAAAAATCTCCCCCAAATCAACATGATCCCTAATCCAGAGTTAAGAAGAGAAGATGTTTTCACATCAATTACCTGAAAGAAAGAAGAGAAGTCCCAGTGATGCTCTGAATCGAGATTTTATCCTGAATCATCATGTTAACAAGATAATTGAATGAAGAGATGAAAGAAAGAAGAGTAGAAAGAAGAGGAGATGAGAAGAAGAGAATAACGACCTAACTGTATAGATCAATAATTATGGATTGTCGAACAACTCATTTAAAAAAAATTATTCGGACGTTCGGGTAACATTTTCGTTTTGGGGAGTACGCCTTTTACTCGATTTTCCTTATAAAGTCATGCACGGAATGTTCGGGAATTTTTAAATAATTTTTTCACAAGCCCAAAATCAACATATCTTGATATCGGTACGGTTGGATCGTCGAACAGCTCATTTAAAAAAATTATTCGGACGTTCGGGTAATATTCTCGTTTCAGGGAGTGCGCTTTTTACTAGATTTTCATTATAATGTCATGCACGGAATGTTCGGGAATTTTTAAATAATTTTTTCATAAGCCCAAAATCAACATATCCTGACATCGGTACGGTTGGATCGTCGAACAGCTCACTTAAAAAAATTATTCGGACGTTCGGGTAAAATTCTCGTTTCAGGGAGTAGGCCTTTTAATCGATTTTCCTTATAAAGTCATGCACGGAATTTTCGGGAATTTTTCAATAACTTTTTCACAAGCCCAAAATCAACATATCTTGACATCGGCACGGTTGGATCATCGAATAGCTCATTTAAAAAAATTATTCGAACGTTCGGGTAACATTCTTATTTCAGGGAGTATGCCTTTTACAAGATTTTCCTTATAAAGGCATGCACGGAATTTTTGTGAATTTTTAAATAATTTTTTCACAAGCTCAAAATTAACATATCTTGACATCGGTACAGTTGGATCGTCAAATTGCTCATTTTAAAAATTTATTCGGACGTTCAGGTAACATTCTCGGTTCAGGGAGTACGCCTTTTACTATATTTTCCTTATAAAGTTATGCACGAAAGGTTCAGGAATTTTTAAATATTTTTTTTCACAAGCCCAAAATCAACATATCTTGACATCCGTACGGTAGGATCGTCAGACAGTTCATTTAAAAAAATTATTCGGACGTTCGGATAGCATTCTCGTATCTGGGAGTACGCATTTTACTCGATTTTCCTTATAAAGTCATTCACGGAATGTTCGGGAATTTTTAAATAATTTTTTCACAAGCCCAAAATCAACATATCTTGACATCGGTACAGTTGGATCGTCGAATTGCTCATTTTAAAAAATTATTCGGACGTTCGGGTAACATTCTCATTTCAGGGAGTACGCCTTTTACTCGATTTTCCTTATAAAGTCATACACGGAATGTTCGGGAATTTTTAAATAATTTTTTCAGAAGCCCAAAATGAAAGTATCTTGACATCGGTACGGTTGGATCATCGAACAACTCATTTAAAAAAATATTCGGACGTTCGGGTAACATTCTCCTTTCAGGGAGTACGCCTTTTACTGGATTTTCCTTATAAAGTCATCCACGGAATGTTCGGGAATTTTTAAATAATTTTTTCACAAGCCCAAAATCAATATATCTTGACATCCGTATGGTTGGATCGTCAGACAGCTCATTTAAAAAAATTACTCGGACATTCGGGTAACATTCTCGTTTCAGGGAGTACGCCTTTTACTGCATTTTTTTATAAAGTCATGCACGGAATGTTCGGGAATTTTTAAATATTTTTCACAAGCCCAAAATCAACATATCTTGACATTGGTACGGTTGGATCGTCAAACAGCTCACTTAAAAAAATTATTTGGACGTTCGGATAACATTCTCGTTTCAGGGAGTACGCCTTTTACACGATTTTCCTTATAAAGTCATGCACGAAATGTTCGGCAATTTTTAAATAATTTTTTCACAAGCCCAAAATCAACATATCTTGACATGGGTACGGTTGGATCTTCGAACAGCTCAATTAAAAAAATTATCCGAACGTTCGGGTAACATTCTCATTTCAGGGAGTATGCCTTTTACAAGATTTTCCTTATAAATTCATGCACGGAATGTTCAGGAATTTTGAAAAAAAAATTCACAAGCCCAAAATCAACATATCTTGACATCGGTACGGTTGGATCAACGAACAACTCATTTAAAAAAATTATTTGGATGTTCGGGTAACATTCTCGTGTCTGGGAGTACACCTTTTACTCGATTTTCCTTATAAAGTCATGCACGGAAAGTTCGGGAATTTTTAAATATTTTTTCACAAGCCCAAAATCAACATATCTTGACATCCGTACGTTTGGATCATCGGACAGCTCATTTAAAAAAATTATTCGGACGTTCGAGTAACATTCTCATTTCAGGCAGTACGCCTTTTACTCGATTTTCCTTATAAAGTCATGCACGGAATGTTCGGGAATTTTTAAATAATTTTTTCAGAAGCCCAAAATCAACATATGTTGACATCGGTATGGTTCGATCATCGACCAGATCATTTAAAAAAAATATTCGGACGTTCGGGTAACATTCTCGTTTCAGGGAGTACGCCTATTACTGGATTTTCCTTATAAAGTCATGCACGGAATGTTCGGGAATTTTTAAATAATTTTTTCACAAGCCTAAAATCAACATATCTTGACATCCGTACGGTTGGATTTTCAGCCAACTCATTTAAAAAAATTACTCGAACATTTGTGTAACATTCTCGTTTCAGGGAGTACGCCTTTTACTGGATTTTACTTATAAAGTCATGCACGGAATGTTCGGGAATTTTTAAATATTTTTCACAAGCCCAAAATCAACATATCTTGACATCGGTACGGTTGGATTGTCGAACAGCTCACTTAAAAAAATTATTTGGATGTTCGGGTAACATTCTTGTTTCAGGGAGTACGCCTTTTACTCGATTTTCCTTATAAAGTCATGCACGGAATGTTCAGGAATTTTTAAATAATTTTTTCACAAGCCCAAAATCAACATATCTTGACATCGGTACGGTTGGATCATCGAACAGCTTAATAAAAAAAATTATTCGAACGTTCGGGTAACATTTTCATTTCAGGAAGTATGCCTTTTATAAGATTTTCCTTATAAATTCATGCACGAAATGTTCGGGAATTTTTAAATATTTTTTTCACAAGCCCAAAATCAACATATCTTGACATCGGTACGGTTGGATCATCGAACAGCTCATTTAAAAAAATTATTCGGACGTTCGGGTAATATTCTCGTTTCAGTGAGTACGCCTTTTACTAGATTTTCCTTATAAAGTCATGCACGGAAAGTTCGGGAATTTTTAAATATTTTTTCACAAGCCCAAAATCAACATATATTGACATCCGTACGTTTGGATCATCGGACAGCTCATTTAAAAAAATTATTCGGACGTTCGAGTAACATTCTCATTTCAGGCAGTACGCCTTTTACTCGATTTTCCTTATAAAGTCATGCACGGAATGTTCGGGAATTTTTAAATAATTTTTTCCCAAGCCCAAAATCAACATATCTTGACATCAGTATGGTTGGATCCACGAATAGCTCATTTAAAAAAAATATTTGGACGTTCGGGTAACATTCTCGTTTCTGGGAGTACGCCTTTTACTGGATTTTCCTTATAAAGTCATGCGCAGAATGTTCCGGAATTTTTAAATAAGTTTTTCACAAGCCCAAAATCAATATATCTTGACATCCGTAAGGTTGGATCGTCAGACAGCTCATTTAAAAAAATTATTCGGACATTCGGGTAAAATATTCGTTTGAGGGAGTACGCCTTTTACTCGATTTTCCTTATAAAGTCATGCACAGAATGTTCGGAAATTTTTAAATATTTTTTTACGAGCCCAAAATCAACATATCTTGACATCCGTACAGTTGAATTGTCGGACAGCTCATTTAAAAAAATTATTCGGACATTCGTGTAACATTCTAGTTTCTGGGAGTACGCCTTTTACTGGATTTTCCTTATAAAATCATGCACGGAATATTTGGGAATGTTCGGGAGTACACAGTTTTTACAATTTATTCTTTAATTTTGAAAAAAATAATGGGAAAAAAACTGATCGTCAGATTAAAGTAGAACTGAATTATAAATCGTTGATTTGAAATAATTTTTTTTTGAGTTCCCTCTTCTTTCATTTTCATCTCCCCCATTTACTTTAACTCGTTACTTTGTTTACTACATTACTTCTATCTCTAAACACCTCAATACCAACACCAGCGATTTCAACTCAACACCGGCGATTTTAACTCTTCACCGGCGATTTTCATCTCCCATTCGACTCAACAACTAAACAGAGGTATTTAATACAACCCACACCTATATGTCATCTATATTGGGGGATTATGAAACCCTAAAAGCCACATCCATATTTGGGGATTTGGGGTTTGTATTTGGGATTTGGGCTTTATATTTGGGGCATTTGAGTGATTGATTTGCGGTTTATATAACCATTTTTAGAGTTTTTTATTATTTGGGGTTTCTAAAACATTCTTCTTTTTTTCTTTTAATTACATCTCTGTTTTTAAAATGTTTGTTGTTGATTACGTTTTGAGTTATCTTGGATTTTGCATGCAATGAGTTACAAATATATATGTTTATAAATATGTATTGAGTTATGTATGTTTGTATGAGTGATTTGGGGGTTATATTTATGATAAATGAATTTGTTTTGAGTATATATTTGTTGGAAGTTTTAGTGCTAGGTGTTTTGTGTGAATAAATTATGTTTAATGTATATTAAACACTTTTTTAAATTAATTTCTAAGACGTAAGATGATGGGGATCAAACTTGCGGTGTCTAAGATGATGGGGATTCTAAGACGCAAGATGATGGGGATCAAACTTGCGGTGTCTAAGATGATGGGGATTCTAAGACGCAAGATGATGGGGATCAAACTTGCGGTGTGTAAGATGATGGGGATCAAACTTGCGGTGTCTTTTAATTCAAATGGAGAGCCATATGCTAAAGCAGGGGCAGAGATGCAATCATATATCAGAGTTTTGGCAAGAACAAAAGCCCCAATCTGGCATGATTCCTGGAAGTCTGTTCCAAAAGACACACAGGAAAAGATTTGGGACTGTGTGCAGGTAAAAAAATGAAATAATCTAGTTGCTTATGTTCTTTCACTTGCTTGCATTTTTGTAATGATACTAATGTTTCTTATATATGTAGATGGCTTTCATTGTACCTCAATCAGCCAAAAAGATGGTTTTATTATCTGCATCTTCAAAATGGAGGGTGTTCAAATGTCGGCTCACCAATGATTATATTCTTCCGTATATTGATCAACCTGAAATTTTGGAACATCCTCCTGCAGATTATTCTTTCATTGAAAAATGTCATTGGGACATATTTGTTTATCATCGCACGTCGACGGAATTTATGGTATGGTTCTATTTACTTTTACATAATATTTTTTTCGCTAAATTTATATACAATATTTACTTAGTCGTGATCATATTTAACCTCATTGATGCTTTTTATGAAGAAAATTCATGAAGAACAAGTTCAAAGAAGGTCAATGAGTTATATCCACATCGCATGGCTCGAAAAGGTTATGCAAACCTTGAAAATGAATGGGTTAGTGCTATTGAAACAACATATTCATTTTTGTTTTCTTGCTGACTTTCCAAATATGTTTATGTTATTACTAAGGTGATTATTATATGTCAATGTAGTTAGAATCTCATCCAGATATAGAGGAGGTAGATCGATCAGATACATGGATTGAGGCAAGGAAGGACAAAGATGGAATTTTTTTAAATGATGTAGTGACGGAAAAAGCCAAAGAAATTGTAAGTTATTGATTTTTTAAATAATGCAGTTGTTGTAATATATCGATTTGTTGGTGCTTTATGTTGTCTTTTTAATCTAAACTCAAGATATTTATTTGTTTATTTTGTTTACATAATTTTATCTACCCTTTGATGTGTCAGTTTGTAATCACGATTTAGACGTGGTCATTACATATACAACAATTTAGTAGGAGCATTAGAGAATAACTTAGTGTTTGATTGTTTGTAGGAGTTTAGTTGATCAGTTACTATTTTATGGGACATTTCATTTTTATTAGTGGTAGTAGTATTCCAATCAACAATAATATGAGTAAGGCAACTTGGCCAGACTACGTTTTACTCTCTAGTTACATACATACATTGATCCATATTGTATGCTATTTAAGTTTGTACCAACACTTTGAACCTTTTTTTGCTAAACTGTTAACAAACTTTGCTAAATTGTAAGTACTACATTTTTACATGCCTACACATATTAGATATTTTATATCAAATAGCTAAAATTAAAAAATTGATAATCTTAATTTTGTAGGAAAAGCTAAAGGAGGAGGTTAAGGAAGGAAAAATTGCAGTGGACGGTGTTAATGATGTTTTAACTATGGCGCTTGGCAAGCCTGAGCACGGAGGAAGGATATGTGGTCAAGGATCCCATGTGAAACAATCAGTTAATTTTCTTTAGAAATATTTTGTCAAGTGCAAGTTTTCAAATATGTAGTTGGTGATGTGAGACGTTAAGTAAGCTTTGGATGTTTGGTAGAAGTTCGTATGCGCTGATCAGATTGTAGGATTTGGTTGAATTTTTTTTAAGTATTGTGAATGTTGAAGTCTATGGATGTAGTTCTATTTAGTTGGCTTGGATTGTGTTCCTAGATTGATAAGTTATGGATTGATGGATTGAATGATATGGATTTGTGATTGGAAAAATTTTAGTTTTAAATTTCCACATGCGGTGGTGTGCATGAACTGGGAATTTGGTATGCAAAAATTTTACACTTCAACAGATAATGGTGATTCAAAGCAAAAACAACCCTTGTACAGTACATATTCAAACAACAACCACCTTAAGTAATGCATTATCAACACAGTTGCCTTATGCTAGATAATGTATTAGGTAAAACTTATAAGCCATTGTGTTAATAATATTCAAGTAACTGGTAAAAGTTAAACAATGTTGTCTCAAAATATAAAGAACAATGTATTTACTATAGAGAGAATTGTCTGAATAGTTTTGAGATAACAGTGAACACCTACTCCATATTTAAAACAATTGTTTAAAATCATGTACACAACGCTTGATTTGAACAAACTATTATTTTAATACCATCCATACAACAGTGCTGAACAAAAGCCATTGTCACAAAGAAACCAGAATAAGGGATTTTCTTGAAAACTGTTGTTGTTATGTTTTGAGACAATGGTGAAATTGAAATTACCATTATCTCAATAAATATAAAATTTTAAGAATAAAATTAGATACTCTTAGTTGACATAAATTTACCATTGTATAGAACTAAAACAGTTTTTTTACTCTGTTTTAACAACGGTTCTTATTTCCAATTCTGTTGTTTGTCATGAACTCTAAAATGAATACTCTTAGTTGACACAAATTTACCGTTGTGTAGAACTAAAACTGTTGTTTTACTCTATTTTCAACCACAGTTCTTGTTTTTAATTTTGTTGTTTGTCTTGAACTGTAACAAGTCTTGCATAACTGTTGTGCTATCTTGTTCTACCAAAGGTTAAAAACCGTTGTCTTACTTCATATCAGACGAGTGCTGGGTATTCAACCGAAAATTTTGAAGTCAGACAATGGTGCAAAACTGTTGTGTCAAAGAAAATTTCTTGTAGTGGTGGTGCTTTAAGGGGACCATTTGTTAGGAAATGAATAACACACAAAGGGGGGTGAATGTGTTTTACTATTTTTAGGCTTTTCTTGAAAGTTTTTGTCTTTGTTGAACAAAGTAAATTTAATCTTGTAGAAATGTGTTACTGCAGGAATTTAAACATGCAAGAATAAGGAACACAGATCTTTTCAAAACTCACTTAACTTTGTATTAAAATTAAGAATGTTTTTCTAGAAAATTTCTAGGCTCTTTGATGTTATAGAACTTAGCTTCTCCTTGAAAGTGTTACAAGAAATTTTATCTAAAATTGTTACAACTGACTTAGGACCAGTGTTAATTTTATAACTCAGTTAACTACTGGTTTACACAATGTGTTAATAAGACATGCTATTAGCTTTTCTAAACTCACTTATCATTTCTATTTATAGAAAAGTAGATCTTCCATTTCTTGCTTAGCATATCTTCAGCATCCCGTGTTCACTTTAATCTTCCTTTGTCAATTAATCTTTACCATTGATCTTGCACATTCTTCAAGCTGCTTTTTATAGACTTGTCAATCCAGCTGTTGGATTGTTTGTTCATTATTTATATTGGATATTGAACTGATATGCAACCTTGTACTTAGAGATTGTACATCGAGATCTCCAGTTTAGGTCTATTGAACACTTGACATCTCGATAAGTATATTGGCTTATCGAGATCTCTAGAACTTTATATTTAGTTTGGCTTGTAGAGGTCTTTAGTTCTCTATAAGAGAATTTTGGCTTGTCGAGATCTCTAGTCTTCACATCTTCACTTTGATTAATCGATAACTCTTAGTTATCTAGTGGCTTCTTGACTTGTCGATTTCTCAAAGTTCTCTAGTCAAGTTAACTTGTTAAAATCTCAGAGTCCTCTAGTGAATTTTAACTTGTCGATATCTCTGAGTTCTCTAGTGAATTTTGACTTATCGATATCTCTAAGTTCTCTAGTGGAACTTGACTTATCGATAACTCAGAGTTCTCTAGTAAAGAAATGACTTGTCTATATCTCTAATCTTCATATCTTCAATTTGGCTTATCGATATCTTTCTGAGTTCTCTAGTAGCTTTCTTAACTTCTCGATAAGCCATTTTGGAGTTCTCGAATGACTTCTCTATAATATTAAATATTTGACTTGTAGAGATCTTGACTTAGAGTATTTTTCTCCAAACTGATTTATTCAACTCCAAGCTTCTTCCAAAATTCTTCCGAGGCATGATCTTCTTGATCTTCTTCCAGAAAGAATCCTTAGACTTGATACTATTTTAGGAAAAAGAGTCTAGTCTGCTCATTTACATTTTTACAGACTTTAAGTGTTACAAGTATAAAATATAGATTAAGATAACAATACAACTCACTTGGGGTTGACCACAAGCTTAGCTGATTACCAAAAATAACAGTTCATTAATCTCCTCCTTAGATCAGATGTCCATTTGTCTTGCTTCATACTTTGACCAGGGACACTAATGATATAGTTATCTTCAGTTATCTTTGACATCATCACTTATATATTACAATCTCCCCCAACTTGTTCATTATGAAATTATGCACAAGTTCTAATAGATGATGTCAAAACTCTAACTAAATGCAGAAGTAATCTCCCCATCTTGTCTTCTTTTGAGAGTTGCATTTAGATTTACTCTTCTCTCAACATCCATCCGGTTGTTTCTCTGTTTCTGCATAGTGATATATTCTCCCCCTTTTTGACATTATCTCCAGGTAGAAAGATCCAGTTAGACGCATATTGTTTAAGCTTTTGTCATTGTCCATTTAGAACAATATCTGCAACTTCAAGATCCAGTGATATCTGTAGTGATGAGTCCATCAAGTAGAACAAGAATTTTACTTAGATTTACAGAAGAATTCTCTCAGTAATAAAAGTCCTAAGCTCTCTGTTCTTTTGAATAAGTAGTCTCACTACTTCTCACTGCACTAGTCTCATGACTTTTAAGAGTCAGAGTTTCCTCACAAGTATTACTAAATCCATACGCTCATCTAACTCTCCTTTTTCCAGGAAGGATTCTGCCTATCTTATTTTCTATTTTTCTCTCAATCTTTTCTCTCATCCTCACATGAAAGGCTCAATTGTTGTTCGACTTACAGAAATAAGAGGTGGCTGAGAAGAGTTATTTGTTATCATGTGATTAGCGGTAAACCATATAGGTCTAATCATACTCATTTCATCAGAAGAGTGAATACCAGTTTGAGGTTGTGAGATGGATGGTCCATCAGAAACACATGTGACTAGGATCACAGTTTAACTTACAGACTACATTGTGGTTCTAACAGTGTGTTGTCCTCCACTTATAGTGGGAACCTCCAATTGAATTAGAGGGGATTTGACTGGGTTACTGTCATGTACACCAACCTCAAACCCTTGTGTGTCTTGCAACACACTGGCACTTAAGTGTGCTATACTTGCCTTCTTCATGAAATTATCATAGGAAATTATACTTCTAGGTTTGACTGCTAAGACAGCTTTTGCTAGAGTTGAGAGGGGAGTTGTCCCTTCTTAAGGAACCTCAAATTGAATTGGAGAGGATTTAGATAGCTCCTCCTCATGAGTACCACCCTCAAACATTTCAGTCTGTGAAGACTATTTTGCACATGAAGGTGCATTAGAGATATTCATGGGATCTTCAGTAAAAACTAATGGATTTCCAATATTTATGGTGGTTCTTTTCTCAAACAACAGAATAACTGAAGAACATTTTGAAATTTTTGTCCTTTTATAAAACATGTTTCTTTTGAGAGTCAGCTGGGTGGGATTGTGGTTAGGTTTGTGTTTGTGTTACTGTGCCTGGGTGAACTGCAGTTTGGTTTTGAAATGTTTTAACTGCAGTTTTAGCATAAATACCTGTTGATTGATTATCTCAATTTCCTGTTGTTATCTGAATAGATTGTGTTGGACCTGTAATGCATTGAACACATGTATGTTTTTGGAGTTTGATTAGATAAATGCATTATAAGATATTTAGTTGCACGCATTATTGTAGAAAAGATAATAATGAATTCAGATATAAACACATAGCAATCATTACACAAATAAAAGAATGATAGGGAAGATGAAGAATTTTCATTAATAATCGAAACAAAGTACATTAAGATAAAGATTTTAACAAGTAAATCCTAATCCTAACTACTCTAGTTTCTGTTTCTTCTTTTTATCAGCCTCTATCCTCCTTGCCCGACGCTGGTAAGCTCTAGACATGGAGTGTGAAAGATAGATGATTATCTCCTGCAACTCCAGAGCAGCAAGTCGTTGTTGCTCAGCCACCATGGCACGTTTCTCCTGCTCTAGAGAGACTTCTCCTTCAAAGAATAGGAAGTTTATCTGATCGTCCCACGAGAGTTCATCAAAAACGTAGAGTGGAATATCAAAAAGGCTGCATACGATCCCTTTGATGTGGACTTGAAGTCCAAAAAGGTCATAATAGACCCTATTGCCAGCCAAATGATGGGCTGGAAGATAAACACCGTTGTTGAGTGTGTGGAAAACAGGGGCAGCCATTGGAGAGAGAGGAACAATAAGTAGTGTTTCTGGTGTAGTGTTTGATGAGAAAGAAAGTAGTGATGAATAATGAAGGACTAAGGGTTTGAATTTATAGAAGGAGAAAAGAAAGAAACCAAGATACTCTTGAGTTGCTCGGTTAATAAGTGTAATAATCACACAGACATACTTTACGAGTATCTAGACAGTTAAAAGTGACTAGTAACTATTCCCCATGCAAGTAGTCAAGAATCTTAAATTACTTTCTAGGTTAACTATTCCCCATGCAAATAAACAAGTACTCCCTACACAAGAAGTAACCCTTCCTATCAGCAAAATACTTCACTAGCTAACTCATCGAAACAAATACTGGTAAGGAATTATTTTGAATAAATTCAAAATATATAATTAGCATATAGTCAAATAAATTTAACTATTATCAGCATTCTCAAAATATCACATATAAAGTACTAGTCTACTTACATTATACTAACATATTCAACACAAAAAAATGCACATAAGCATGTAAATATGTCAATAAGTCTGAGTAATTATAGATAAAGTATATCAAAAGTATTTTGCTGAACATAATTTATGCATTAAATTATTTCAGTTTTTCATACATTTTGCTTCTTTTGATATGTTATTTATTAACTTCATATTTAGGATATAAATTAATAAATATTCAGTTTGCTTAGAATTTTGGGAAATTTTAAGTTAAAATATGTATCAAGAAGTCTGAGTATTTATAGTAAAAGTAAATGACTTGTTGAGAACTCAAAAAATAGACATTTGGAGTTTGTCTGTCGAGAAGTCATTTTTAGAACTGAAGTACATATCGAGAAGTCATTTTAAATTACTCTCTTAGAGAACTCTTAATTGACTTATCGAGATGTCAAATAAATACCCAATTTGTCTAAAAAGTGGACTGAACTAATTCTAACTTTTATTTGAATAAATTCAAAATAAAATTAGAATGAATTTTCCAATAGTATTTTACCAAAATAATTTATTAAATTAAATCATTTAAGTTCTGAGTTATTGATAAGTCAAAAATTATACTTACAGAAAACTCTATGAATTAACACTACTAGAGAGCTCTACAAAGACTTATCGATATGTCATATTAAGCCTATCGAGAAGTCACTCGAGAGGTTAGTAATTGACTTATCAAAGACTCACTCCAGAAGTCCCAAAATGACTTGTCGAGAAGTCAATTTGACTTATCGGGAACTCAGTTCTCTATATACTTTTGGTTTATGTAATTCTGCCTTGTGTTAATTTTATATATTAAGAATGTAAATTAACAACTGAGTAGTTTACTTAGAATTTTAAAAATTCCAAGTTGAATTTGAATTTGAAATAGAAATATGCAGAGATTTCTGAAATATTTATAATTCATATTTCAGTTAACTTCGATTAAATCAAATTAATATTGATTTACTGGAGATTAATTTGCTGCAAAACATTAGTTGAGTTCTTGCCTTAGGATGAATAATTAAGCATTCCAATTTCACCTACAAGTCTAGTGAAAGTTGCTTCATCCAAAGGTTTAGTAAAAATGTCAGCCAATTGTTTTTCTGGTGGTACAAACATGAGCTCAATGGTACCATTTGTAGCATGTTCTCAAATGATTAGAAGGATTAGCTACTATAGATATAGCACTAGTATTATCACACATAATAGGAATTTTATGTAACACTAGACCATAATCCATTAGCTGATTTCTAATCCAAAGCACTTGAGCACAACAACTCCCTGCAGCTATGTATTCAACTTCAGCTGTAGAAGTTCATATAGATTGTTATTTCTTGCTATACCGGGACACAAGTCTTTGACCTAGAAATTGACAGCTTCCACTGGTTCTCTTTCTGTCAACCCTGCATCCAGCAAAATCTGCATCTGTGTAACCAACAACATCAAAACCAGTTCCCTTAGGATACCATAATCCCAAGTTTGGAGTCCCCTTCAAGTATCTGAAAATACTCTTTACAGCCATCAAATGTGATTCTTTTGGATTGGCTTGAAATCTTGCATATAGACATTTTGCAAACATGATGTCTGGTCTACTTGCTATTAAGTAAAGCAATGATCCAATCATTCCTCTATAGCTTGAGATGTCTACACTTTTGCCCTTTTTATCTCCATCCAACTTTTTTACAATAGACATAGGTGTAGATGCAGGTGAACAATCAACCATACCAAACTTCTTCAATAGATCCTTGACATATTTAGTTTGGCAGATGAAGATACCATCACTTCTGTGACTAGCTTGAAGTCCAAGGAAGTAACTCAGTTACCCCTTCATACTCATTTCATATTCACGTTGCATAAGCTTGGAGAATCTTTGGCGAAGCTTCTCATTAGTAGAACCAAAGATGATATCATCCACATAAATCTGAACTAGGATCATATCTTCACCATGTTTCTTGTAGAAAAGAATCTTGTGTATGGTTCTTGTAGTAAAACCATGCTTTAGTAGAAAATCTGATAGTGTGTCATACCAAGCTCTAGGTGCATGTTTTAGTCCATATAGAGCCCTGAGTAACTTGTACACAAAATTTGGAAATTTTGGATCCTCAAAGCCAGGAGGTTTTTGCACATAAACTTCTTCTTCTATCTCACCATTCACAAAGGCATTGTTGACGTCCATTTAATACACTTTGAAGTTAGAATGTGCAGCAAATTTAAGGAAAATTCTTATAGCTTCAAGTCTTGCAACTAGAGCAAAAATTTCATCATAATCAATTCCTTCTTCTTGTGAGTAGCCTTTTGCAACTAACTTTGCTTTATTTCTAGTAACTATATCATTTTCATCCATTTTATTCCTAAACACCCATTTTGTTCCAATAATATTTCTATTTTTTGCTGCAGGAACTAATTTCCAAACTTTGCTTCTTTCAAACTGATTCAGTTCTTCCTGCATGGCAGATATCCAGTCAGGATCTAGAAGAGCTTCATCAGTTTTTTTAGGTTCTACTTGAGACATAAAACATGCATGTAGGCACTCATTAACAGTTGCACTTCTAGTCCTCACACCAGCAGTAGCATCATTAATAATTGCATCTCTAGTCTGACTCATATCCCACTTCCTTGTATGAGTTTATTGACTTGTGCCTTCATTATTTTCTTCATTGTTGGTATGACTGTTGGATCCTTCTTCTCTTTCTCCCCCTGAGTTGGTGCTCTCAAATTCAGGTGTTTGAGGTGAGTTTCTATTTTTATGATTTTCTTGTTGAGTAGTCTCTTCATTTAATGTCTGTTGTGCATCGACTTCATCTTCTCCATCAGAGTCACTATCAATGTTGAGGTTTTGAAATTCTAGGGCTTCACCTTCATTATCATCAAGGCATTTCAAGCCTGAACATTTGTCATTATCAAATGTCAGATCTGTGCTCTCCATAATCTTCTTTTGATCAATCACATAAAATTTGTATGATGTTCTTTCCGGTGAATATCCCAGAAAAATTACTTCAAAAACCTTTGAGTCAAATTTTTCCACATATTCAGAGTTGTCTTTCAAAATGTAACATTTGCTTCCAAACACATTAAGATGCTTTACAGTAGACTTTCTCTTAGACATGATTGAGTAGGGTGACTTGCCATCTGCCATGTTAATGAGATATCTGTTCTGAGTATAACATGCAGTATTAACAGCCTCTTCCCTGAAACTTGTTGGCAACTTGGCATCTTGCAGCATTGTCCTGGAAGCTTCAACCAATATTTCTATTCTTTCTCTCAACTACTCCATTTTGTTGAGGTGTCTTGGCAGCTGAGAGTTCTCGAACAATGCCTTTTCCTTACAGAATTCATTTAATGTAGCATTTCTAAATTATGTTCCATTGTCCCTTCTCAATTTTTTCACATAATTGTAATTTCGGCCTGTTTTTCTATCTTCTTGATGTGCTCAATTATGATGTGTGGAGTTTCATCTTTAGAGTACATGAACTCTACCAAAGTGTATCTTGAAAATCATCCACCATCACAAGTGCATATTTGTTCCTTGAAATTGATAAGACATTCACTGGTCCAAATAATTTTAGGGTTTCAAGCACATAAACGCAACGGAAATAGTAATTACAAAATGTAAAAATTAGAATTTTCAAAACCCACCGCAGGATCCATGCGAAAAACATATATTTAATTCGTAGATCAGATTATTTACCAATTAGTTGACTAATGGAGATCAATCACCACGCATCCCGCTCTCGCAATCTACGCTCTATTGGTATCCACACGAATGCTTGAACTCAAGGATTGAATGTGTACTAGCACAAACCCGTTTCTTCTTGCTCTCTCCATCTTCTCTCTTGGTGGCTAGGGTTTTAGTAAAAGTTTTTTCATATCAAAAATCAGTCACACAAGAGATATTATATAGAGAGTAGAAAAATGAATTATAACTCTTAAGTAATTAGGAGTTATTATTATCTCGAAATTCCTATTTGTATTATAATTAAGTCTCACTTAATTATTTAACAAATAAATTTCATAATTAATATTAGTAAATTCGAATATCAATATTTATCTAATTAATTAAGTCATACTTAATTAATATTATAAATAATTCAAATTACTTTAATATAATTTAAGTCCAATTTAAATTAAATAATCCTTCAAGCATTCTTAGTGTGTGACCCTATAGGTAATTATTACGTTGGCAGCGAATTTTAAATCTAATTGAAAATCGTAAACAATGAGCGGCATCTAGTAATACATCGTTGCTACCCAAATAATAATAATTAAATCGGTGATCGATTAAATCTTTCGTGAATAATGTAGAATGTAATATAATCCCTTTAACCAAATATTATAGATTAAACTAGAGACATGTAATGTGTCATCCTCATCATAGTTTAATCCAAGTTTCCTTGATCAATGAGTAGACTATCATATCAAATTAACATTTGAGCGTGGCCACACATTTCGTAGTCTAGCACACACAAGTGGTCAATAATATCACTCCTAAAATAGGAGGTTTAAATCCCATCTAGATCATTCATATTTCACATACATTTCATAATATAACCAATGTCCACTTTTATCATTACCCGGTCAACGATAAATTTTAATGGAATCAATGTATATTAATTCTCGTAGAGAAATATAATGACTTCAGGTCTAAGGACCATTATATCATTATCATTGTGAGAATAACTTATGACACAACAGACATGTAGAATCTCACATTGGGTCTTTCCAGCACCATGTACATACACATCCGCCTGTGTTTTTTACTTTGGTATCACTATACCTATGATCAATGAGATGTGATCTTTAGTCAACAAACACACCAGCATTAATGCAAAATTATTGTCCCTTAATAATAATACTCGACTAGGGACCTTTAGGAATATTGATATTATTCTCATAATATCATTTCTAAGTAACGTACTTAGAGATATAGATATTACATATCATATTCCAAGGACATTTATTAACCTAACAGTTATATCGCAGTAAATTAAGAATTAATAAATTATAAAGGGAATAATTGATAAAATATAAACATTAATAATCCTAATATTTTAAACTAAAAAATCATAGTGTTATCTCTAGGGCACAAACACTAACAATCTCCCATTTTCACTAGAGCCAATCACCTATGTATCTAATACTCATGGAACTAGTATGACCATCGTGCTTCTGCTCCGACAAAGGCTTAGATAGTGGGTCTACAACACTATCATTACTATGCACTTTACATTTATATCTCCTTGATCATTAATCTCGTTAATAAGGTGATATCGCTTAAGGACATGCCTAAATAGTCTCCTTAGCTATTTAAAAATATCAATATATTCGGTTTCCATTATAGAATCACTTATATTTAGACAAAACACAAACAAATATAAATACATATTCGTCTTTGTCTATCCAAAAAACTAGCATCAGTGTAACCTTTTACAACCAGTTTCCTATCCTCTCCGTACACAAAAATAAATCTTTAGTCCTCTTTAAGTACTTCAAAATATTCTTGAAAATTATCCAGTGACCCTTACTTAGATTAGACTGGTATCTGCTCATCATGCTCAAAGAATACGAAACATCAGGATAAATACATATCATTGTACACATTATAGATCCAATTGCTGACGCATCTGGAACTTTCTCAAACAACATTTATCATCTAATGATTTAGGGGGAAATTATATATTTTCAGATCACTATCCCATGAGACATCGATATATATCCTTTCTTTGTCTCTTGCATCATAAAATGATGTAATACTTTATCAATGTATATACTCCGACTAGGTCGATTAATCTTTTCAATCTATCTCTATAGATCTTGATCCCTAATATATAGGTAGCATCACCTATGTCTTTCAGGGAGAAACTATTTCTCAACCTAGTCTTAACAGCCTGTAGAGAAGGTATGGCATTCATTATTTGTTATATGTCATCTACATATAATACTAGGAATGTCACATGGCTCCCACTAACCTTCTTGCAAACACATGGTTCATCTTCATTTTGAATAAAGCCAAACTCTTTAACCGTTTCATCAAAATGAATATTCATTCTACTTTAGGTTTGCTTCAATCTATAAATGGATAGAAGCAACTTACAAACTATCTTAGCAAACTTTAGATCGACAAAACCCTCAGGTTGTATCATATATAGATCATCTTCAAGGCTCCCATATAAGAAAGCAGTTTTGACATCCATTTGCCAAATCTCATAGTCAAAGTAAGCAACTATTGCTAAGAAAATCCTGATGAACTTAACCATGGTAACCGATGAAAAAGTCTCATCATAGTGTATACCATGAATTTTTTTAAAACTTTTTGCCACTAGTCGCGTCTTATAAGTCTGTACTTTACCATCCATGTCTGTTTTCTTCTTGAAAACCCACTTGCACCCTATAGGTTTTACCCCTTTGAGTGGATCAACTAAAGTTAGTTCTTTATTTTGATACCTGGATTCTATCTCGGATTTCATGGCCTCTAGCCATCTCTTGGAGTCTGAACTGTTCATAACATCTTGGTAGGTGAGAGGCTTATCATTATCCGTAAGCATCACATCACCATCTTGAGTTAAAAGAAATTCATAATTTATCCCGTGCTCATGGTGAATCCTACTAGATCTACGAATAACCTGTGTTTTTTGGACAGGTTTACTTTCAACATTTTGATGTACATCCTGATCTTATTCCAACTCTGGTTCAGTGTTATCATGTGGTTCTCGATCTTCATCGAGATCTATTATCGTCCAACTGATTTTCATAGAAATTAGTTTTCCCTTAAGAAATGTAGCGGCCCGAGTAACAAACACTTTGTTCTCGAAAGAATTGTAAAACTATACCCTAGTCTCACCTGGATATCCCACAAAATAACATCTATCTAATTTTGGTCCCAGCTTGTCAGGGGCTAAACATTATACAAACGCTTCACGTCCCCAAATTTTCATAAATGACATGTTATGACCTTTATCACTCTGTATCTCATACGAAGTATTTTGAACAACTTTAGTCGGAACTTGGTTAAGTGTATATGCATCCGTTTCCAGAGCATAACCCTAGAAACTGAATGGAAGATCCGCTTGACTCATCATCGATCGCATTATGTCCAACAAGGTACGATTTCTCCTCTCAGAATCTCTATTCCATTGAGGTGTTCCAGAAGGAGTAAGTTATGATACACTATCACACTCTTTCAAGAAACTCTTGAAATTAAGGTTTAAGTATACTCCTTCACGATCTGATCATAAAACTTTTATACTTTTTCCCTTGTTTTCTTTTCTACTTCGGCCTTAAATTCTTTGAACATTTCAAAAGAATCGGATTTGTTCTTCATAAGAACCACATATCCATATCTACTGAAATCATCAGTAAATGTTATGAAGTAGTATAAGCCCCCTTGCCATCCTAAGCATTCGACCACATATATTATTATGTATAAGTCATAATCGTTTAGTGGCTCTTTCACCATATCAGGTAAAAGAAGCTTTAGTCATTTTACCAATGAGACAAAGTTCGCATCTTCCGTATGATTCAAAATCAAACTTGTCCAAGTATTCATCTATATGTAACTCAGAAATGCATTTCTCATTAATATGGCTTAATGACAATGCTAGAGGTAATGTTTGATTTGAGTCAACTTAAAACATATAAATTGTTAACTAATTGTGCAACATTATAAGTCTTGTCATTGAAATAGAATAAACAACTAGTTTTTGTTTAATTATAATGAAAACCTTTCTTAACCTTACTTAATGTATTCGCTAAAGGCAGACATGTAATAACAATTTATCAAGTTCTCAATCTCGCCTTATAGGCAAAATTAGGTATCGAGTTCCTTCAACTAGAGAAATAACTTTTGCTCCATTTCTAACCCTATACCTGAAGCTTGAACCTATTCTTCTTCTTTATATCTTCCAAATAAGCTCGACAATTTAACTTCCATTCATTCAGTTATTTCCACATAAATGACAATCATCTCCTTTAGCAACATTACTATTAGGCTTCAAAAGCCCTTTGGGATTGGACTTTGGTTTTGCACCGAATAAGATCAAATCTTCACCTTGCATGTCCACTTTCCTTTCCCATTTGCATTCCATGTGTACATTATGAACATGGACATAATTCATGCCTTTACCATGTTATTTTCAGTAGTTCTAAACATGCTTAACAACTCAGTGAGTGTTCTGTCTATCTCATTTCTTTTGTTCTTAAAAAATTGAGAACATAAGTTATTCAAAGATCGTTTGATCAAATCAATCTGAGTCTCTAGACTATTCTTAAAACCCAAAATATCAAGTTACATATACCTATCATCTTTAGAATATGTGGTCCAACCGGATATCATTCTCTCATTAATGCAAAATTATGGTACCTTATTATTGTCAAATCTTTCGGACGAGCCTATCCTTCAAACATCCTTTGAAGGTTCTCAATCATATCATAAGCATCATTATGCTCTTGTTACTTCTAAAGCTAAACACTCATAATTACAAGCATGAGACATGAAACATCAGTTGCATAATCAATTTGCTTCTGGTAAGCATTTTGTTCAGCACATGTTTCATTATCAGCTAGAAGAAATAAGGGAGGGGTTTGAGTGACATCATTGAACCTGAGGACAATCCTCAAGTTCCCATGTCAATTGAGGAAATTATTTCATGTTAGCTTGTTCTTCTCAAGGACTATTACATAGAGAAGTTATTTATATTATTTATCATTTGATATCTACAATATTAAAGTGCATAAAATGACTTAGTCTACAGATGATCATTAAATTATGTTCACGTGATTATTCGTTATATATTCACAATATATATATCCCACTATTTTTATCAAATCAATAGCCCTAACTATTAATTCAGAAAAAATATCTTCTATATCCTTACTAGTAAGCCAAGATCGATATTCCACCATGTGTTAGGTCAGCTTTGGCTTTTCTCCTAAAACATGATTATTTAGGTATACATTTGTCAATTATATCAACTATATAACTCTTGGATAGCTTGGTGGAACAACATTTATTAATATTTATCTAATAAATCTCGCCAAACTCCATGTCTCTAAGTTCACAATCCTATTATGATAACTTAGTTAAGTCAAACCCAATAGTCAAAAAGTATCAATATACTTCAACACATCTCCCACGAAAGATAGGAGTACTTCGCTTTGGCGAACCCACTCCTGGTCGATCAAGGGGTTAACGCATTGGACTCATTGGAAGACATCTGATCAACTTAATACTAAATATAGGGTTTTGTTAATTTTATAACGATCATGATCCCATCATAAAGAGATTCCCAATTTTTCCTTGAATAAAATACTTCAAATCAATATTCGTCAATGGTTTGATTTTCAGGTAGTGAGGGTGTCACAACGGTCTCTCTTAAAACCCACAACCTTACAAGTCCAATGAACTCGCTTTTGACAAAATCACCTCATGTCAGAAACAAAGAAAATTTGTATTTTATTATGTGTTTCATAAACACGAGAAATCTCATAATCGTTTGTTCATTTTAAAATCTTGAGTCGTTACATATTTTATCTTGTTTAGCAAGTATGGTATGGGTGTCATATATAATACATACATCCTTAATCTAATTAAGCATGCATCTTTATAAATACTCTACACATACATTCATCGTATGCACATATATATGTAAGTACAATAAATAAATGTGGTTGGTTATGGCTTCATCCTATGTGATCTTTATCAAGTTAATGACAAAGATCTAGGTCAATCTATGGTGGAAAATAAATACAGGCTAACTATTACAAGTCTTCTTTCTTGTATTGCTTCCTTGAATGGCCTCCGTGTGGGATTACCCTTGATCTTCAAATCATCATGTCTTCATGTACATTACAAGAATGAAATATGAAAACTAATTTAATGAAATTACAAGAAGAACTCGAGTTACATTCGAGATTTAATAATTACAAGATTAAACGACATGCAAGCCGTATTTGAAAAACCAAAACCATTAACCTAAGGTCATAAGCCATAACCATCCCCCATGCTCAATTAACAAAAAATAACTTGTTAAAAAACATAATCTGAACTTAACATATCATACCCATCATGATCTAATCATAAAAACTAAATATTGAAAAAATCAAAAAATTCAAAATTAAATCTGATAATATATTAATTCGAACGCCTTACAGATCAGTTGATGATAATATACGCTATCAGTTACGTTCCGACGCTCGATTCCATATGAAATAGCATATTCGTTCGCCAAAATCGGACACCAGACACAGATTTCAGCAAATCCGCGGTATCCGATTCAGAATCGTATCAAATACGATTCTTATAATAAGAACAAACACAAAACATGTATATATCAGTATATATACAGATTATATAATCAGCATATGATTGTACAACTCTGATGAATATCATATATTCAAAACATATATATACATATGCATATATAAACATAACATGTAAAACATACAAAATCGCATACATAACAGTCATGGAATATTATGTACATGTTATCATCATCAAACCAGTAAACACATAAACGAATTATACACTTTTCGCAAGTAGCTCTGATGCCATTGTTGGGTTTCGAGAACATAAACACTACGAAAATATTAATTAAATAACATAAAAATCAGAATTTTCGAAATCCACCGCAGGATCTATGCAAGAAACATATATTTCATTCACAGATGAGATTGTTTACCTTAAGAAGCTTTACCAATTGGTTGACTAATGGAGATCCAAAGCTTGTTCAATCACCACGCATCCTACTCTCGCGATATACGCTATATCGGTATCCACACGAATGCTTGAACTCAAGGATTGGATGTGTACTAGCACAAACCCGTTTCTTCTTGCTCTCTCCATCTTCTCTCTTGGTGGCTAGGGTTTTAGTAAAAGCCTTTTTCACATCAAAAATCAGCCACACAAGAGATATATAGAGAGTAGAAAAATGAATTATAACTCGTAAATAATTAGGAGTTATTATTAATTCAAATTTCTATTGTATTATAATTAAGTCTCAATTAATTATTTAATAAATAAATTTTATAATTAATATTAGTAAATTCGAATATCAATATTTATCTAATTAATTAAGTTATACTTAATTAATATTATAAATAATTCAAATTACTTTAATATAATTTAAGTCCAATTTAAATTAAATAATCCTTCAAGCATTCTTAGTGTGTGACCCTATAGGTTATCATTATGTTGGAAACAAATTTTAAAATTAATTTAAAATTGTAAACAATGAGCGGCATCTAGTAATACATCATTCCTACCCAAGTAATAATAATTGAATCGGTGATCGATTAAACCTTTCGTGAATAATGTACAATGTAATATAATCCCTATAACCAAATATTATAGATTAAACTAGAGGCATGTAATGTGTCATCCTCATCATAGTTTAATCCATGTTTCCTTGATCAATGAGTAGACTGTCATATCAAAATAACATCTGAGTGTGGCTACGCATTTTGTAGTCTAGCTCACACAAGAGGCCAATAATATCACTCCTAAAATAGGAGGGTTAAATCTCATCTAGATTATTCATATTTCTCATACGATTCATAATATACCTAACGTCCACTTTTATCATTACCCGGTGAAGGATAATTTTTAACGGAATCAATATATATTAATTCGCGTATAGAAATATAATGACTTCAGGTCTAAGGACCATTACATCATTATCATTGTGAGAATTACTTATGACACAACAGACATGTAGAATCTCACATTAGGTCTTTCCAGCACCATGTACATATACATATGTCTGTGTTTTTTACTTTGGTATCACTATACCTATGATCAATGAGATGTGATCATCAGTCAACAAACACACCAGTCTTAATGCTTTATTATTGTCCTTTAATAATAATACTTAACTTAGAGATATAGATTTTGCATATCATATTCCAAGGACATTTATTAATATAACATTTATATCACAGTAAATTAAGAATTAATAAATTATAAATGGAATAATCAATAGAACATAAACATTAATAATCTTAATGTCTTAAACTAAAAAATCATAGTATTGTATCTAGGGCACAAACACTAACAATAAGTCCATGTGAATAAGTTGCAAGGGTGCACTTACAGAATTCACAGTTTTTTACTTGTGACTAGATCTTTTCATTTTTCCTTTTTGACAAGCTTCACAAACTTCAACTTGAGAAAATTTCAGTTTGGGCATGTCTCTTAATAACTCCTTTTTGACTAAGATGTTAATTGCCTTGAAATTCAAGCGATATAGCTTCTTATGTCATAGCTTGCTTTGTTCTTCTGATGCCTTGGTGTAGAAGAATCAAATACCATCCTTATTCATTGAGTCCAAGTCTGTAACAAACAAGCTTCCTTTCCTTGCTCCTTTTAGAGAAACTTCACCAGTTCTCTTGCTGATAAAAGTGAATTCTTCTTTGTTGAATAAAACTTCAAAGCCTCTGTCTGCAAATTGGCTAAAACTGAGAAGATTTACTTCAGGACCAGCTACTAGTGCTGCATTATCAATGACAACATTTTCGGAAACAATCTTGCAGTATCCCATTATGAATCCTTTGATGTTGTCTCCAAAGGTCACCAAATGGCCAGCTTTCTCCTCAAACTGTGATAGTAGGGCCTTATCACCTGTCATATGTCTGGAACATCCACTGTCAATGATCCATATGACTTTCTTCACTTTGCCCTGCACACAATGAGATTCAGGTATGTTGGGTACTTTCTTCTTACTAACTGATTTCGCAGAAGTAGAGTGAGTTGGGTTAGATAAAATACAGTTTAATGATTGTTGTGCATTTTCCCTTTCTGATGTAGATTCAAATTTTGTTTCTATAAGGTCTACTCTCAGTTTATGGAAACTCTTCATCACTTTCAAGTTGCAAGGGATGCAGTCAAACTTATTACAGAATGAATATGGATCATTTAAATCTGCTTCATTGTATTTGCAAGCTCCTTCAGTTGGCTTACTAACAACCTTTTTACAAAGGTGAGTTAGATGATTTGCAGAACCACATTTTTCATACCTATTTCCATGAGCATCTACAACATAAGCGAGATCATTGCTTTTATTTATCCCTATTTTCCCATTTCTATTTTTCTTCTTCTTTCTTGCATCTCCAATCTTTATTCCTTAGACAGGAGTCTTGGTGCTTTGATTGTCCGCGAGATTTTTTTCAACCATAGAAGATTGAGTTGATTTTGTATTTTTCTTAACATTATCCTCATCTGCGATTTCTTGCTTCATAATAAATTTTTCTTCACTGAAGTCTACTTCACAAGCCTTGAACACAGGTGACCCAACCTTTTTCAGTATTGCTGGAATATTTTCATTCCCTATTGCTTTTTCTTTGTCCCTTATGTTCATCTTTTTGCTGTTCAAAGCACCATAATTAAAACCAATAGCAATGTTTTCATATGGTTTGATTTTCTCATGATACTGGCCAACCAATTCAGATACATTATTGAAGGACTTCAACTTTACTTCATTTTTCTCCAGTTTTTCCCTTTGAACAGCCTCAATCTTATTTGCACACTTGAGCTTGTTCTTCAGATAACCATTTTCTTGTTTCAAAGCTTCAAGCTCGATTATCAACAATTTAGTTCCTTGTTTTTCATTCTCAAACTTCTCATTCAACTTTGTTAATCTGCTAACTTCTTCATTAGCAGCAACCATGCTTGTGTGGATGTGAAACATTTATTTGCTCATCTTCTTAACAGTTTCCTTATATTGATTCACATTTAAATCAGTGGTGGTAAGAGTTGGTACCTATGATTTAGATGAGGATGATTCTCCTTGCTCCAAGGCCATGAGTGCATAGTTTCCAAGTTCTTCATCTTCATTAATTTTATAGTCATCCCAACTTTTACCTTCTGCAATATAAGCTTTTCTTTGATGTTTCTTCAAAAGAGCTTGATGCTTTGCTTCAAGTTCAAGATAAGCTTTATCTTTCGTTGCCTTCTTGGGTTTCCTGCATTCTGTAGAAAACTGGTACAGTTCATCACAATTGAGGCACCTTATAATAGATCTCTCAACAGATCTAGTTTTGTAGCCATTCTTACTATCAGAATTGAACTTTCTTTTTTCCTTCCAGCTGTTGTCTTTGTTGAAAGACTATCATTTAATCTTGAAGTATCTTGGTTTCCTTACTCTAATATTAGAGAATTTCCTATCCAAATAAGCCATTGACTGATCTAGCTCGTCCAGTTCTTCAATAGCATAGAACTCATCTTTTTCCAGTTCCAGAATGACTTGTTCCTGTGAATCATTTGTTCTTTGGTCACTTATTGAGTCAACTGGAGTTTGAGATCTTGGTTTATCATTGGATGTTTGACCTTCATTTATAATTAAAGCACTTGAGCAATCCACAACATGTCCTTGACCAGATATCAATGATTGTCTTTAAATCATCTGTAGTCCATATGTTTTGAGAATTCCATATAGAACTTCTAGTGTTATTCTGCTCAAGTCTCTCCCTTCCCTGATTGCTGAGATTTTATGTTCTAAATGATCAGGAAGAGTAAGTATGAACTTTAGCTTCACTTCTTCAACCTCATAGTATTTGTCATGAAGTTGCAAGTCATTTATCTGCTTATTGAATCTTTCAAACACATCATTAATGATTTCCTTTGGCTTAGCCATGAAACCCTCATACCCTGAAATTAGTATCCTTTTTTGATTAGATCTAACTTCCTCAGTTCCCTCAAAGAGTATCTCAATCTTTTCCCATATTTGCTTGGCATTGCCACAGTTGACAATGTTGTTGTATATTACATTGTCAAGTGACTCAATCAAAATTAATTATAAGCTGTTATCCATGGAAACTTTCTCTTTTTAGGATCAATATACTCAGCAGGCTCTTTTGGAGTATAAAGAGCTGGGATAATCCTGTCTCCATCTGTAGATTCCTCAATTCTAACCGTAGGGATAAATGGTCCATCCTTGAGGATCTGAATGTAGAGTTGATTGGCTATCCTGATAAACAATATCATTTTCTTTTTCCAAAGAGTGTAGTTATCTTTATCAAAGGTAGGAATTTTGATGCTACTGATTTTCAGTGTATTTATTCTTCCAAGATCTTAAATCTGTTTACTTTCAGATTTTGCTCTGATACCACTTGTCAAGAAATGAATAACACATAGAGGGGGGGTGAATGTGTTTTACTATTTTTAGGCTTTTCTTGAAAGTTTTTGGCTTGGTTGAACAAAGTAAATTTAACCTTGTAGAAATTTGTTACTGTAGGAATTTAAACATGCAAAAATAAGGAACAAAGATCTTTTCAAAACTCATTTAATTTTGTATTAAAATTAAAAATATTTTGCTATAAAAATTTTAGGCCCTTTGATGTTAAAGAGCTTAGCTTCTCCTTGAGAGTGTTACAAGAAAATTTATCTAAAATTGTTACAACTGACTTAGGACTACTGTTAACTTTTTAACTCAGTTAACTGCTGGTTTACATAGTTTGTAATAAGACATGCTATTAGCTTTTCTAAACTGTCACTTGTCATTTCTATTTATAGAAAACTAGATCTTCCATTTCTGGCTTAGCATATCTTCAGCATCCCGTGTTCACTTTAATCTTCCTTTGTCAGTTAAT
Organism: Apium graveolens; assembly: GCF_009905375.1. Taxonomy (NCBI): domain Eukaryota; kingdom Viridiplantae; phylum Streptophyta; class Magnoliopsida; order Apiales; family Apiaceae; genus Apium; species Apium graveolens. The sequence goes on from NC_133648.1 coordinate 48,472,275, forward strand.
CTTTACCATTGATCTTGCACATTCTTCAAACTACTTTTTGTAGACTTGTCAATCCAGCTGTTAGATTGTTTGTTGATTGTTTATCTTGGATATTGAACTGATCTGCAACCTTGTACTTTGAGATTGTACATCGAGATCTCTAGTTTAGGTTTATAGAACACTTGACATCTCGATAAGTATATTGGCTTATCGAGATCTCTAGTAATCTATATTTAGTTTAGCTTGTAGAGGTCTTCAGTTCTCTATAAGAGAATTTTGGCTTGTCGAGATCTCTAGTCTTCACATCTTCACATTGACTTATCGACACTCTTACTTCTATAGTGGATTTTTGACTTGTCGATTTCTCAGAGTTCTCTGGTCAAATTAACTTGTCGAAATCTTAGAGTCCTCTAGTGAATTTTAACTTGTCGATATCTCTGAGTTCTCTAGTGAATTTTGACTTATCGATATCTCTGAGTTCTCTAGTAGAACTTGACTTATCGATAACTCAGAGTTCTCTAATAAATGTAGACTTGTCGATAACTCACAGTTCTCTAGTGAAGAAATGACTTGTCGATATCTCCAATCTTCATGTCTTCAATTTGGCTTGTCGATATCTTTCTAAGTTCTCTAGTAGTTTTCCTGACTTCTCGATAAGCCATTATGGAGTTCTCAAATGACTTCTATATAACATTAAATCTATGACTTGTAGAGATCTTGACTTTAATTATTTTTCTCCAAACAGATTTATTCAACTCCAAGCTTTTTCCAAAATTCTTCTGAGGCATGATCTTCTTGATCTTCTTCCAGATAGAATCCTTAGGCCTAATACTGTTTTAGGAAAAAGACTCCAGTCTGCTCCTTTGCATTTTTACAGACTTTAAGTGTTACAAGTACAAAATACAGATTAAGATAACAATACAACTTACTTAGGGTTGACCCCAAGCTTAACTAATTACCAAAAATAACAGTCCATTAATCTCCTCCTTAGATCTGATGTCCATTTGTCTTGCTTCATACTTTTATCAGAGAAACTGATGATATTATTATCTTCAGTGATCTTTGACATCTTTACTTATAAATTATACCATTAGATTAGATTGATCTAATGGCTTACATTAATTTCTACTTTCTATTTTAAATTAATTTATATTTGACCATTTGCCTATATATATATATATGCTCGTGGTAAAAATGAAACAAGACTTAAAATAGAAAATATAAATGAATCTACACCATTAATTATTTATAACTAACTTTTAGTCTCAGCCACTCATTCATTTTATTAGAAAAATTATAAAAATACAAAGATTATGTTAATTAATTCTCGTAACTGTCTTTTACTATCTCTCTCTTCAAATTATTTTATCTCTCAAAGTCTTCTTCTTCTTTAATTTTACACATCTTCTTGGATCTTTTTTTGATTTTAATCTTCATTTTTTATTATATCTGTCATCTCTATTCGTGCTTAGTGGCAATTACGAAACTTTTGTTCATTTCTTATTCCACTACACCATAAACAACCTATTGTAACACCTAAAAACGTGTGAATAAAGGCCAAAAAGTGTTGGTGAAAGTGAAAAAATAAGTATGGTAACACTTTTTCAAGAAATAGGACCGTAACTAATATTGGCGCTACCATAAGGGTCTATGGTAACACTTTTTCAATTTTTGGTAACATCAGAAAAAGTTTAACCATAGAACATCTATGCATACACTTTTGTTGTTTTGGTAACATTAAAATTGGTGTAACTATAGATCTATAGTAACACCATTATGATATTTGTTACATCACATTTGGTATAACCATAAGCCCTATGGTAACACCATTTAAGCTACTGTAAAACTAAGTTTCGAGAAACATATTTATGAATACCTACAACTTGTTATCTATAGTAATACTTTTATATATAACTTTTATGCCTTTACCTACACTTTTAAATCTTTATCAACATTTTTTTTGGTATTTACCAACAGAGAATATGTACAATTTATATCAATGACTACACTTTACAGGACTTTTTGCCAACACTTTATGACGAAAAAAAGGCAATATAATGTTTTAAAATAGAACTTCCCCATTTCAAAATTTACCAAACATTCATCAACAAAAACAATCCAACCACCAAAACAACAAGATAAGTGCTATAAACCACCAACCAGTTCCAAGCCTACCAACCACCATATATACCAAAACAAGTATTATAGCTAAAACTAACTTTGCTAGCTTGGTACCACATCAGGATAATGATTATTATTGGATCGGTATAATATAAAACCAAAAGAGAGTTAACTGCATAAAGTATTACTAATGATTAGACTCAAATGTCTCTGCTACTTCTTTATGTGTTGTTCCTCATGAAGCCCTGGTGAAGGCGCCTTTTGTTGCTTATCTTATTTTTTACGAACAAGCCTTCCAAGTAGGTAAGATGGGTTGTGCTCTTTGTCACCATGAACCAGCTTATTAGTAGCCTCGATACCTTCGGTCTATAGAGAGTTTTGGACTTTGGCCTATAAAAATGCAAAATCAGAGCTCAGAACATACGCAAATAAGCCAAAAAAATAAAAAATGATGTATGAACTAATAGACTGACTATGAAATTAAAGTGAACTTGAATACCAGAAAAAAGGACTTACAATTTTTTTGTTAACCATCTCATCTGTTATCTTGTACTTGCGCTTCTAATTTCATTTATGTGTCTTAAAATAAACATCAGTATCAAAAATATTTTAATAGTTCTTCCGCTTCATCGTCATCAATACCGATGGACAATTTATCAAGTTTTTGAGTAGCTGAATTCTATAAATTAAAATAATAATTTAGTGTAGCGGAAATTTCAAAAAATTACTCCGGATAATTAGAATTAAACAATTGTGAGAAATGTGACTAAAGCTAGTGACTCTCAACATAGAAGCATTTAAAGTGAGAGAATACATAGAACTTGCACACAATGATTATAGCTATTATGGCAAACATCAAAACCAAAAGACAATAGAAACATATAATAGATTGTACATTTCAAAGAAAATAATAAATTGCATATTCTAAATTTAGAATATGGGTGGGATTGTTACATCTATACACCACTCAAATAAGTAAATAGAGAAAAAAATAAAGAAATCAAACTACAAGTGGGTAGTAGGAAACAGAAGAATTATAAATGTAGCAGACATAATTAGAGTTATACATTTAAATATCAACAAAAAGAATTACCTCATCTCAAAAAGGTTCAAGAATATAGGCTAAGATGAAAATTTAAGAATATTAATTGATTACATTTTAGCAAATAACCTCTAATTTGATAGTGCTGCAAATTCTAGTGTTGCTGCTGTTGGAGACCCTACAAGACATCGAAAAATATCAATACAGTTTTACAATATACAATGCAAGCTTATTGAATGAAAAGAAAACACATTCTAGCATCAAGGCTATTTGATCATTCTTGTGCCCGATTATTACCAATATACCAGAGAGAAACACAAAATTAATTTAAGAACTATCACCAATTTAGATTTTTACGTGCTTTTGATTCTTAAACTCATTTAAATCTCATATACGCAGTAAACCAGCTTCTGATGATGTCAAGATAGTCTCTCTTTCTTTATTGGGCATTACTTACACTATCTTTAACTAAGGGATTGATCACTTGAAATGAATATTCTATTATATTTAGTTTTAGTTTTTTAGTTTGTGCCTCTAAGTTCTTTCTTTAGTTTTGAAGTAATGTCATGTATAAATAAGTCTGAATATAAAAAAACATTATAGTTTGGTATATGACATGAATTTGCAATACAGTACTATAAAATTTCTGTAAAAATGAGACATCTCTTGATCCTTTCCACAGAATTTTCCTCAACAGTGAGAAGTTCTAGTGGGGACTCACATGTCTAAATTGTAAAAAGACTACCTTAATATTTCTAGAATAAGAGAATACAATAAGACAACTAACCATAACATTCAACTCAAATGATCACAAGATAATGGTTCAAACTTGAAACGGCCAAAAATGCAAAACACCAGCACCACACTTCAATACAAAATACAATAAAGTACAAGATTATAATCATTTATGCACGCCATATTCCATATGCAAATATAGGAGCATAATTCTATCATTATCAAGTTCTATACTGGCAGTATGAGCTACTAAGCTAACTCTAACAATTAAATCACAAACCCAATGACAACCCAATTAGACAATCAAGAAAATTGAAAGAAAAGATTTAAAATGACGATAAAAAGGAATGAAGAGGAAACTAACCAAAAGTGAAGAGTTAAGATGATATGGGGCAAGCGAAAAGAACCAAATTTTTACAACATTTCAATTACTATCTAGCCAATTTAATTTCTTCTATGGCTACATCAACAAAATTTTATTTACTAAATTCTGCAAATCAATAAATTAAATACAAGTAAAGCAATATATATTATAGCCTTGCCTTGAGTGACAATAATTTATTAAGATCAATATTTAATCTTCAATTTAGTAGCTAACTGAACAAAACTACAATCATTCAATATATGTGAAGTGAAAATGCACCTCTCCACAAAAAGAAACCAAACAAGAATAGAGTCACAACCAAGTGTAAGCATTGATATAATAAGAACGGAAAGAACCATATCCTAATGAGTTTTTAGTATTGATATCAACCAGTACTCCTAACAAAAAAATAGTAAATCAAAACATAAACACTATCAAGAAATAACAATTATAGTATCATATAGTAATAAAGGTCATACCAAACTACTCACAACAGAGTAATTTATCAAATTGGAGATAAAAAGTTGATAGGAAGGGAAAAGACGAACTATAGAAATATTATTAGAAATTTCAGGAATGGTTCTTTTAGACATTATAAATAAACACATATAAATGTGAGAAAACATACATGTAGAAGAAACCCGATTACTCAAAGCCTAATTCCGAAAGCCTAATTGAGAAACCGAAAGGTAAAGAACCTTAAATGAGAATGAAAACATAATTATAATAATATTGAAGGAGTCGGTTGAGAGTAAAAGACCCGGATTGAAAACTGGTTTGGAGACCAAAACAAAGTGAGTGTTGAGTGAGTGAATATTTTGACGTGATTGAATCATCTGAGCTGTTCGAGAGAAAAATGAGCGAGTGGGTGTTGACTGTTGAGCGTTTGAGTGTTCAGATTGAGAGGTGATTTAAGGTTTTGAATGAAAAGAGAAATGAGAGAAATGGGAAATGAAATTAAAGTTTGGGGATCAATTTTAATTTTAATTTTAATTCTTATTTTGTCAATATTACTTTAATTGTTTATTATGTTCTATCAATGTGAACAGAGCTTTAGTTGCAGTTTTTTCATGTTTTTCCATTGTTATAGTATTGTTTTATCATTGTTATTAGATTATGTATTTTGATTTCAATGAGTTTTATCATTTTTTAGCTTTAAGATATTATTCATATTATGTTTTTCAGTATTTTTTAATTTTTTTTTGCCTTTAGGTTTTAATGTTTGACGTTTATAAAACAACCATTGTCTAATGTTCAATCACACGAGTGTTGGATAGACAACGGAAAACATACTTGTCACACAACGAAAAAAACAGTTGTATGATTGCAAATATGTTGTAGTGTGTATTATATTGTTATAATTTTTTCACCTTTTGTCATTGTTATTAGATTGTGTAGTCCTATAAATAACTCGTGTTATAGTGTAGTAGATAATTTTGTGTTTTTGAGTTATTCCGTGAGACAATAATGATGTATTGACTTATGTTAAATATCACATGACAGGTAATACTTATCAATGAGACAACTTATGATTATAATTAATCTAAGGTGAATAAACAGTTATAAATCATATGATAAGTGATGGTACTCAAAGATACACTTGTGTTCCTGTTTTATATATTCAGAATCAATAGTTCGTCGTCAACTTTTGTTACACTATTTGAAGAGCTTGTGCTATGTGTTTGAAATTCCATTATTGTGCTACCCTTAATAAGAGGAGTGTACCATTGTAATATACCACTCTATAATTTTCTTTATCAATTATATTCCATTGTGTTTTTTGAGATTACTTATGAATATTCTATTGATTTGTAGTCTGTTGTTCATGATTATTTTGTCAATTTTATTGTAGAATTGTTTATTGTGTAATAATATTACTATTTTTATTAATATTAATATTGATCTATTTTTTAATTATAAATTTTTTGTGTTGTTAGGTTCAATTTGTGGTGATTGTTTTAGGATTACTTGTGATGTTGGTACGAGGACTATGATGTTTCTCGTGGTAGTAGTATATATTTTATCCATATCTGTGTTGGAGATAATGTTTCCCCATATATCAATCAGGTTTTTGATAATTTAGATAAAGGTTTCAAGTTTTACAAGTCTTAGGCTTTGTTTAGTGGTTTTAGTATTTGGAAGACAGCAAAGAGGATATACGATGATAGTATTGTTACCTTGAAACTCTATGTTTGTAGTTGTGAAGGATTTAATGATCATAAGATTGATAGTAAAAAATAGGTTAAAAAGGCGTACTTCCTCTCGTAAATATAGATGTAGACCAAAGATGTTATTAAAGTTTATGGCTCCTCATAAGTACTATATATCATTCTTTATTGAACATCACAATCATCCATTAACATAAAAAAGGTCGCCATTTTTTTAGGGCTAGTCAAAAGATGGACATTAGTTTAAGAGATATTTGTTATAATGGTGCAAAGGTGAACATTGGTTTAAACAAGTCATTTAATTTTGCCAAGAAACTGTATGGTGGATATTCTAATGTTTGTGCGTGTTTGCAAGACTTTCAGAATTTTTATAGAGATTTGAGATTGTTTATTGGTGATAATGATGCGCAATTGATGATTGATAAATTCAAAATTATTCAAGAAAGTTCAAAAGGCTTCTATTTCTCTTATAATGTCGATTCCGATGGACACCTAAACAAGCCGTTTTGGGCTGATTCAATTGGTCGGAGATATTTTGAGTTGTACAATGATGCATTGTCTTTTGATGCTATGTTTGATACAAATAAGTGACAATTTTTTTCTTCTCTTGATCAATTTTTTTATACTTATTTATTATGAATTATCTTGGTTATTGTTTATTTTTATTTAATTCTAAGGTTTTGTAATATCTTTAACATGATTTCGGGCCTTTCACTAGTGTTGATAAGCATGATAAATGTGTGACTATTGCTTATTGTCTGCTTTAACAAGAGAGTATTTACTGATTATAAATGGGCTTTTGCTCATCTGGTAAAATTGATGGGATGAAATCCAGTTTTGATTATCACTGATTAGTGTCCTTATATGAGAGCTTCAGTTCCTGTTATATTTTCAAATGCCAATGGTCTTGTTGCTAGTAAAACCCATTTATGCATGTGGCATATTATGTAAAAGATTCCAATTAAGGTCTTTTCTAGATACTTTTTCTTATATTTACATAAAATATTTTGTAATAGTTTTGCTTTTGTTTGCATCTTGGTAATCGGATATGGAAAGAGACTGATTTTAGGAAGAAAATAAAAAAATATATATGGTCATCAATTATTGAAATTGATGAGTTTGAGAGTGGATGGGAAGCAGTCTTGAAGGAATTTAAATTGAAAAAAATAAATGATTGCAGGATATGTATGCTCTAAGGTCGTCTTGGATTCTAGCATATTTTAGGGATGAGCCAATGTCTGGGCTATTGTCGACTACTTTAAGTTCGTAAGAAAAAAATTTCTTTTTTGGTGAGTTTCATAGAAAAGGAGATACATTATATGAGTTTTTGTTACGTTACGAAAGTGCAATGAGTAGGCAAATGAATAAGGTAGTTAGATTGGATAATGAGTTAAAGTCAAAACTTCCTGCAATATTGTCACAGTGGTTTATTGCAAATGATGCAGCAATTTTCCTTCCACGTTCGAGTTTTATAAAGTTCAAGAAATTCTCGCATCATCTTTGCAGATGCAAGTTAAGGCGATCACTTCTGAGATTGATGGTGTTACTCAATTTGAAATTAGGGATGTTAGGGTGAAAGACAAACATTTTAAGGTAAATCATTGGTTTAGTTTCTAAATTATATTATCTTTTTCATTTTTTATGTATTTTATTAGTTATTTTTTATCAAAATTTAGTGATCGATTATAACAATTTTACTGATTTTAAATGGTTTCTTGTATTTTTTGTAGGTTTTCGTTAGTATGAATCATACCGCATATTCTTCCAAGAAATTTGTGATGTGTGGTATTATTTGCAGACATTCATTTTGTAGTTTAAAATAAATTGGAATTATCAAATTCCCTAGAAGCCTGATTGTAAATTGTCGGATGCAAATTGCTGACGGTGGGACTTCATTGAATTTGGATGTAACTTCATTGAATTTGGATGTAGTGACAGAATATTACTTTAAGATGGAAAAGGTATCTTTGAAGCTAACACGTATTTGGTTTGATTTTCGTTAATCCGTTAAAAAAGCGGAGTTGAAATGGACATGCTTGAGCATGTACACAGTACTATAAAAAATTTAAATACTAATCTTGATGAGTATGTTAGATCTATTAATTTTATAAAAAAAGATCATATGGTAGCTCTGGTTGGCTAACAACGTGTATAAAAGGTCACCATTATTCCTCCTAATATTTGCAAGAACAAATTAAACTACTTCAAGAGGATGATAGTGATAGGGAAAAGGTTGTGATCAAATCAAAGAAAAGGCCTCACAAGTGTGCGAAATGTGGAGCATTAACCCGTGATGCTAGGAAATGGGGCTGCAAAAATTGCAATTGATTATTGTTCATACATTTAGTTTTCAGTTTAGTGAATTTCCTTTGTGTAGTTTGTTATACGTTTAAATTGCTACATTGTTATGATTGCTAGAAAATGAACTACATATATTAATGATTGTAGTTTTGTATTCTATAATATATGCGTGATGATTTATTACAACAAATTACCAAAATAGTAAAATGGTTGATTTTCGTGTTATGTAACATAAGTGTCTAAGTTATTAATAACTTTTATGATGTTAGGGTTCATCAATCTTCTTTTAGAATTTAGAAATATTTAAAAATTATATATATAAATGGTATACTCATTTAAGGTTTAGGCTTTGGGCCCTATAGCCTAAACCCTAATTTTACTAGGATTTAGGGCAACCAAACTTTAGTTAGTAAGATAAGATATATAGGCTATTATATAAATCCAATTTACAAAGTGATATTAAAGACTAGTATAACTTTGAGACATTAAAATCATATTCCAGTAATTAAGTGTCATAATAAATGATTGCAATTAAAAATTTTAGTGATTAATCTGTTCTTATTGTGGTTTTCTAGTATTATTCTTTTCACCATCAATTTGTTCAACATTTTTGTCGGCATAATTAGTGATTTTTGTTTTATTTCCATATCATATATGTGGATCTTCAGTTTTTCTTATGTTTTCAATTATTTCAAATGCATGATTTTTTAGATTAGGAGATCAAACAGGAATTCTCATATGCAATAATAAGATAAAAATACCTGCAATATGTAAGATATCATAATTAAAATAATATTGCATTAATTATGCTAAGAGTTTTTTTTGCTAAATTATGTTAAGAGTTTTTAATTTCACTTAAACCATATCTAAACATTCAAGGTTTGTTTTTTTGAATCTGTTAATTATCTCATCAATATTTTCAACAAATATTGGATATGTGATTGTAACACTCTTATGAGTATCTAAGGTAGGATGCTATAAAATAAATATTTTTGAAATCAGAACTATGAATCGATAAAAGTAGTTGGTAATCTATAAAAAATTAGTGAAATATAAAAATTACCACACATTCAATGGTACAAAAGAGACGCAATAGAGACACACACACTTTGTACTTCTCATTATCATTCAACATAGTTGCATATGTGTCAATCACTACACTTGCTACATAATGGCTAACTTTTATAGTTTGCATATCTTCCCTTATGCAGAAGAAATTATCCAAGACGAAATCGTCTCCCTGTCAATAGTAATTATATATTGAATTCTAGATTTATATAGTGTGATGTATAATGGAATAGAATAATTTGAATTACTTACACTGGATCTCTATTTTAGAGCATATATCTTCATAGTCCCCCCTCCTAACTTGTAAAAATTGCGTCAATGTTTATTATCCTCTCAATGTACGGTGATTTACGAAATTTACCCAATTTCTGAAGACGCGTGCCCTTTTCTCTCAATACTGCCTTAAGAGTAATGTAATCCGCATTGTCATTTTTCTGTCTTTGCCATATATATCTTCATCAATTTTTAGATATGTTGACACTTTCTTGTGTAGCTCCGACATAGTCTACAATGTCAACTTCATCTAATTTGTCATCTACCAAGTTAACATCTCCTTCATAAGTTCATGTTTGCTGGGGGTCTTGGTCATATGGTATCTTATTTTTCTTTTGCAGATGGTTGATCTTGCTTTCTTGGATGAAAGACATCATTGATTAAATATCTGAGCAGCAGGTGATTATGATTTGTTAGATCTTTTTCTAACGCTAACTTCAAATCTGTATCAAACATCATTTTTTATTCAAATAAATCACATGTTATCTCTTGCAATGTTTCCACTTTATGTTGTAGACATATAAGACACTAGATAAGATAGCTGTAAAGTGTATTAGTGATTAAATTGCCAATAATGGTGATTAAAATTTCATGTTTCAGTGATTAGATTGAAGAACATTAGTGACTAAAGTACCATAATTAGTGATTTCAATTAGAATTTTTAGTGATTTACTTTTTCTCCTCGTGATTTTCCGGTATTATCCTCCTCGCCGACAATTTGTTGAATATCCTTTTTAGCATGTGTTTTTGTAATTGTTAATACTTCTTGTCAATTAGTTTACAAGGCTAATATTAGTTTGTTAAAGTACCTGATTTTTCTTGTTCTTCTCGAGTCTTTTTGATATCAACATCCGATTTATATTTATCTGTATGATATGGCTCTTTATCATTTTGATTTTGTTACTAACTATCATACCGAGCATTCCATTTGTCATATTGAGTATTCCAACTATCATTCAATTATTGTTCCTTGTGATTGATATCATAAAAATATTATTCAGACCAAGCAACTATTAAAAAAATATTCATGTTGATTTTTTTATAGTTATACCTTTTTTCTATTATTTTCCTTTTCTAATTGCTGTTGTAAATATTCCATTAATGGTAGCATAACTACCTCAACACCAAAAGGTCCTTTAAACAGTTTAATTATTTTCCTTTTTTTGAGTAATTCTTCATTCCAACCTTTGAATGATGAAAATATTTTCTCAACAAAGTTGATCCCTCTATGACGGACGATCAACATAGAATAACTAAAAATATGTGCAAATTTTTATTACTATCAGTATTTTTGGAGAGAAAAAAATGTACACAAATAAATTGGATTAAATATTACCACTTGGAAAGACCAAGAAACACCTGAAAAAAACATAACTACTTGTATGCGTGTATTGGTGTTCCAAATATAATATTTAACAACACTATCAGAGAGTTTGAAGTTTTGAGTCAGGCTTTGTCCATTCATCAATTGTACCATCAATACAGTTGTGATTTGATCCCTTTTTTCAACTAGAAATTGTGGGATCCATTGATCAGTTCTTTCTTGGTCCTTGTTGTTTGTAGCAAGCATGAAAAAATCTACTCTATATGGTAGTCCCAAGACATTAAATACGTCTTCTTAGGTAATAGGTATATGCCTATTTTGACGCATCAAATAAACACTGTTATGGTAAAAAATCTGGATAATGTTATATGCTAGTTTTAATATCAACATTTCTAAACAAAATCCTACAGGCTTACTAATCCTAAATCTTTAACCCAATTTTTTTGTTCCTCTAACATATATCAAACCATTTGACTAAATAGCCCTCAAGAATTTTTGAGCTTTATATCCCCTTTCACGCTGTTTATATGTATAACACCTTCAATCAGCAAATGGAAAATAAAAGAAAATATTTATATATTTGGATTAAAATATCATGTTCCAGTGATCAGATTGAAGAAAATTAATGATTGAAGTGCATATATAAAGAAATATGATAATATTTTCTTTAATTCATTTAATTTACCTCAGTATCCATTTTTGCATTCTTCTTTTTTGGAATTTTGATATTTGGCTTCTTTCTTTTTGCTTCTCGATTCTCGCATTCATTGTTCTCTTAGTAAATAGTTACAAAATAATTACATTATAATGAATTTATTAGTTACAAAATTGTAAAAGAGCAATCATAAAATTACATACTTAAGATTTAATATAAATTATTATGCATTACTCACTTGTCAACCACATCCATCTATTCTGAACTTGCAATTCGTCGCTTCAAAGGGTCCAAGTGATAGTCTACTTGTGCATCTGGATTGACAACACTCAAAACCCAATGATTTGTTGTAAAATGATGAACAAAATATAAACATATATATTACAATAATGAAAACTTGGAAATTACAAGTTAAGATAATATTTTTTGTTATACTTAATTAATAGGCTGTGAATTTTTAGTACATTTGGCAAAAAGTAAATTAAAAAATACTCGTACATGATTATATGGCAAAAAAAGCACTGCTCTTTCTTAGCAGTTTTGAATCTATAAGAAAGTGCACGTGACCTTTCTGCAGTAGAACGACAAGATTTAGGGTCTATTGTGCTAGGGTCAACAAAAGTTACCATATTTGTCATCTTGCTCCTTTTCGAATTTTCATGCAATAAATGATATAGAAAATATAGCAGTAGTTAAAACATACTCCTTATCGTATTTAATATCATTGACAAGAAATTATAAATTAAAACTTTGACAGTTATTGAATGTAGATGCAAATGATAGAGGCCCATATTTCACATTTAGTGCATGATGCATAGACATCTGATAAAAAAACAGTACTTTTTGGTTGAACCAAAAGCTTTTTGGCTCAAGTTAAAAGAAGTTGTTTGACCATTACATAGGGCTTTATTCGCCCAAATCCGCAGACACTTTAAATCATAAGGATAACTTGTACAATTTCAACCACATACTCTCCGACACAGTCCTTAACATGTTTCGATTTCTTTACAACACTTTTCTTCACTCCCTGAAAAGGAAAAATGAAAACCAAATTTAAGGTGCACATGTATAAAACTAGACAAAAAATCTCTTAAAAATTTAACAATTAGACAAAGTTTAACCTTTTTAGCTTCTAGCATCGGTGCGACAGATGTGTTCGCTTCTAGTACAAGATCTCTTGGCCAAGCCATGTACGTTCCAACAACATCATTTTTCATAAAATTCAATTTTTTGGGTGGAATTTTCAAATTTCCAGTGCAAATTTAAATTTGACCGCATTTGGTCGAATTTAGCGGTAGTATTTATTCGGTCATAATTAACTAGTCAAATTTAGTATAAAAACGACCGGACTCCTAAATTGGACTCCCTTATAAACAACCGTTTCAATATCGGTCGAGTTTAGTTAAAAATGACCGTTTTCGGTCGAATTTAGCAAAATACGACCGATTTTTCGGTCGAATTTAGCCTTATTTCTTGTAGTTCTTATAACCATACATATATCCTAATTCTTTAAATTTGATGTTTTAATTCTAGTGAACACTGTCATTTTTTATAGACATGTTTCTGGAACATGAAAATGACGAAATCTGGCTAAATAATAAGCAAAATGAAACTTTTCTAAAATGCTTTAAAGAAAAGGTTTTATATTTTCTTAATTGTTAATATTCAGTCATTTACCTCCATTGCTATTTCTGAAAACTTTGCAAATTATCTGTAATTTAATTTTTCACAGATTGCATCAGATTTACTAGATGGAGAGGAGGTACCGCAACATATAAGATGGGTTGCAGACGGGCCTAATAGCGATGTCACTACATTCAGTGACTACAAGGTGCATGGGGTTACATTTAGCACCAAGTCTCGTGATGATGCAGATCAAGTTCATTGTAGTGTAGTGAATTATTTTGGTCAAATTTAGCTAAATTAGAACGATTTTGGTCTAAAATAGCTATTTTCAACCAACCGGATGCTGGTCCAACAAAGGCTAGTCGAAAATAAGGGGTGCGATCGAATTTGGCTAAATTCGACCGTACTAAATTCGACCGAATAAATTCTACCAACTAAATTTGACCAAAATTGGTTGCAAAAACTCATCCCCAAATGTTTTTGATGAAACTTCAATTTTTTCGCAAAAAGTCAAAAATTCGGCAAAAAGATACTAAATTCGACCAAATCTAGTGGAAATTACTATGCTAAATTCGAACAAATATGGACGAAATAAGTATGCTAAATTCGAACAAATTTGGTATAATTTAATAAGCACCGGATTTTTAAAAATTGGCAGCAGAAAGCAGCAAAATTCATTTTGTTGCTCAATAATTTTTTTGGAACTTTTTACTGGTTTTCCATAATATAATTTCATAGAACAATAACGGATACGATAATAATTTTTCTTTACTATTATTAAAATTAAATAAATATGTTATATAGATTTGATAATACAACAATTTATATCCTTTAGTAACATATTGAAAATCAAATATTATAAAAATTAACACACAAAAAGGATAAATAAATATGAAAAAGTTAGGAAGAAACTTAAATTGATTCATATACATAAACTAATTAATACAAGTCTTATTTTACTTCTAAGTTTCTAAAAATGAATTTATCGGAGGTGGTGGCATAAACTCTCGTTGGAGTTGATGGAATGAACTCGCTAAAATTGTTGTGAAATCGTGAACTAGCCGGAATTGGTGTGAATCAGATGAATTCACACGAATTGGTTTAAATTAATTCTCCCTTTGGAGAAACATAATTAGACGAGGTTTAGTATGAGAGATGAGGTTTAGCATGAGAGATGTGTGTGTATATATATATTACCCGGAATATACAAAATATGTATGAGTGCATATGTAGTCAAAAAGTAAGATTAAGTATGAGTGTAATTTGTTTTTATAAGAGAATGAAATTGAATGAGGAATATAAAGAGAATGAGATGAGGGTGAAAGATTGAATGATTGGGATGAAATAATTAAGATATAAATGAATGATCAAGATTAATTCAAGTTGGCAATCAATGTGCTTCCTTCAAAGAAAGTGTGACAAATGGAAATTCCGAAATATGCTAAATTCGACCAATATTGTTCACATTTACTAATTTCAACCAGATTTAGTAGAAATTAAAACAAGGGTAAAAATTACCATTTTTGATCAAATTTAGCAGTTGAATTTGACCAATGTTGGTCAAATTTAGCCGTTAAATTTGACCAATTTCAGTAGAATTTAGTAGCTAAATTGAATAACTTCGATTTGTGGTAGTATATAATGCATATGATACATATATTTGTTAAACTATTTAACATTTTAATATATTTATTTTTTACATACATTCTTTATTTAAATATATTTTTGTGATGACAAAATGTTAAAAAAATAAAACTATTTGGTTTGCTATTTTAATAGTCGACTAGTAGTTTGATCAATATTTGTTACTAGTGTCTAATTCTATATAGATATTTCATTTTTTTTAAAATTATTTATGAATGATCTATTGAATGTCAAGATCTATATATTTTAGTGATATTAAAAAAATTATTAGAAAAAAATAAATTGATTTTGTTTGTTATTTAACAATGAACCAATAGTTTGCATAGTAATTCTAGTCCCATATTAATGTTTCAATTTTTTATAAAATATTTAAGAATTATCTAGCCCTATGGATGTCAAGATCTATATATTTTAGTGATATGACAAAAATTTAGATTTTTTTATTTTGTTTCCTATTTTAACACTCAAAGAGTAGTTTGACTAGTACTTCTTACTAGTATTTAGTCTCATATTCATGTTTTGATTGTTTTAAATATTTATACTGAATGATCCAACAAGATCTATATATTTTAGTGATATGACGAAATTTTTTTAAAAAAATAATCTATTTTATTTGTTATTTTAACAATCAACCAATTGTTTTAATAATACTTCCAACTAGTGTCTACTCCCATATTGATCTTTAGATTTGTTTTTAAATATTTATGAATAATCCAACCGTAGGGATGTTAAAATCTAGATATTTCAATCGCCAATCCTTGACCAATATTTCTTGTTAATGTTTAATATATAAGTAGATTATTTTTTATTTACACTTCATTTTTGACAATCTTCTAATTCGTATAGCTCATTTACTCAAACCAATTTTTATAAAAAATAAATAAATAATATAACTCTAATCCATACCCTAAACTTCATGTTTAATTATAAAAACTCAATTTTCATAATTATTCAATTAGAATATTTTTTTATAACTTTGATAACATGTTATATAAATTTATATTTAAGCATATGTCTTCTTGATATAACTATATTTTTTGTATTTGTCCTAATTAATTAAGCTTTTTTTAATTATTATCAAATATAACAATATTAAAATTCAAAATATATATATATTCCCAATTTTTTTTTAAATAATGAAAGTTTCCTTTATCTTAATTTTTTTCTTTGCATGATATGTACTAGCCATTTAAAAAATAGAAACATTTGTTTTTAAAAAAATTGGAAATTTTCAACTGGTATCGGTCGTATTTATCTAAATTCTACCATTTTTGGTCGAATTTAGTAAAAAACTTTTGGTGCTTTTCCTTTGACGACAAATTTGTTACTTTCATTCATTTTGAAAAAAGGCGGGATATTTCCCGCCCAAACCATAAACTAAATTTGACCAAAAATGGTAGAATTTATTTTTTAAAATTTAAATTATTAGCGTGAAGTTTTCCCCGGTTTTTTGGTAAAGTACTGAATTCGACCGAACAAAAAATCGGTCGAATTTAGCTTCTAAATTCGACCAAATCAAATATCGGTTGAATTAGATGTTAAATTCGACCAATAACAAACGACCGCTCCTTAACTCGACCGTAAATTGTCGAATTTACTCGTGCCCCTTAAATTCGAACAAAAACGGTAGAATCTAACAGCATTCGTTTTTAGTTGGTCGAAAATATCATGACTTTCTTGTAGTGCTACGAAGATTCACAAAAATGATTCTATTTCTTAATATTTTAAGTACTTGAGAGTGTGTTCGGCAAAATTGGTATTGTATGAAAACTATCATGTTAATGGATATTAATTTTAAACTAAGAAACTAAGAAACGTTTGGCACCTCAATGGGGAGTCAAGGTAAAATGGAGCTCGAATGACAATATTTTGAGCAATTATTCTAGAAAAATACAAGAAGTCATCAAGCTTGTATATGAAGGCAGAAAACATGGTTTTCATTTAATTGTAATTGGCTTTAAACTTCCCAATCAGGTGTACGAGTAGTTAAGAATCTTGTTCTTACTGTTATAAATAAAAGAATATTGTTATATTATTTTATAATCTCAAAAAAAAATTAAGTATGTATCTTAAATTGAATAAAATACTTAAAAAAAATTGTAACCATTTTTTTCTTTCTAATTTGTAGATAATTTAGTTTAATAATATTTTTTAAACTATCGTGAGTTATCAATATACTGTAAACTCGTCAAAATCTGATTTTCAAAAATAAAGATAGAGTCGAAATAAAATAAAATGGAACGTGAAAAATTTAAAAGTTAAAAATGAAATTATGAATATTGCACGTGTTATAAACTAGTTATAGCAGTAGGAATAATAATAATAATAATAATAATAATAATAATAATAATAATAATAATAATATAATAATAATAATAATATAATATTAATATAATAACAAAATAATTATTATTATTATTATTAAAATAATTTTTCTATACTCCGTACATCATACTTATTTTTTTCAGCAATCATATTTTTACCTTTTATTCAATAATATTAAACAAATTATTAGTTGTAAAAAATGTATTACTTTTGAAATTAAATATTAGCGTAATTAGCATTTAAATTACCATATTAATGAAATATGGATAATAGTTTCGAGAAAGACACAATATGTTTTGTGTCTTACAAATAATATATTTTGTCACATGTATCACTACTATAAATGTATGTATTATTATGGGTGTCTAAGTGGACAACTTTTATGTATACTTCTAACAACTTATATATGTACCAAAATCATATGTATTTGGGTTTGCTGGATATAGCCAGGAACCTAAAAAAGGAGAAATGCCTATGGAATTTTGTATGCCAAGTGAATCTATATAATTTGAATTTTGCACTAAATTTTTTTATGAATTACACGCTTGGATAAAATATATAGAAGAACTAGTAAACTACTACTACTACATGCTAGCTAGGCAGATCTTGTATCATATCCATGTCCTTCAGAAGCTTTGTATGATTCATATTAATTACCATTTTATATTGCATGCCTCATCCACAGACTCTACCGGATTAAAAGCCCTATGTTTCCATGTTGGCTGTAAGGGACACGTTAGAATGCACCGATGAAACAACTTACTGCTCGCATTTTAAAGCCCGAGTGTCAATTCAAGCTTTAATCTTGATGTCATTCGGGAGTTGTATATAGATCGTTTCCGAAGTCATCAATTCAAAATTTCCAGCCTGCCAGTGTCAACCATTTTAAGTAAGTAGCTGACTGTAGCGAAACATTACTAGGAAGAACTAGTAACTTCTATGTAACGCTATAAATATAATGATCAAGTGATGTATGAAGAACAATCCTTTTAACAATACCTGTTGGTCAACAATTAAAAACCCATTAGTTCTCTAGACACAAATACAACCAAATAAAAACAGTGAAATCACTCACACAGACACAACTAGCATCATTTCTTCCTCATCAGACTTAGTTCCACATGGATCTCCACTGCTACAATATTGATCTGATCGACAACTATTCTTTATGTGATGATTGTTATCAATCTTGTACGATAAAGACATTGTTATATATATATATTGAATATATAACTACTTCACAAAAACATTGTTAATTCTTAAATCACATAAGCATATGAGAATTAACAATTAAATTAGGAGAAGGGTTTGAGAAAACAAACAGAGATTGGATTTAATCTCGAGTCCAGAAAACTGTCTCCTTAAAGCAGTTTCGCCCCGCACCATCCGTGTTTAGCGACCTGCTTCCCAGGATAAAACGAGATACTAGTATAATCGATAGATCGAATATACTCTCAGCGAACTTGAACTGAGCCCGAGAACTATCACCGGAATATTGGAAAAATTTAATACTAAAGAGACCGAGAATGAAAGAGATGACTCTTATTTCCTCGACTTAATAAAACTGGTGCCCTAAGACTCTATTTATAAAGAGAGGCTTGAAAGGACTTGTTTTTCTTTTCGATGCGGTACATGGTATTTATAAGAAAAACTAAGGAATAGGTTTGTGCTACTCTCGATGTGGTACATGGTATTTATAAGAAAAACTAAGGAATAGGTTTGTGCTACTCTCGATGTGGTACAAAACCACTTTTCATATTAAAAGGTAAAACTTTGGAACATCAGTTCTCATTCACCTTTTACTCATTTTGAGCGTGTAAATATGTGTTGGAATCCCCTCGAAGAGAAGAATACGTTCCAATAAATACACACCACTAACACATAATGTGTCTCACTCATATAGAGTCTCAAATTGATTCACAACTTAGTCTAAAATACTAAGTTTGTCCAACAATCCCCCACAAATGAGATTGATGGTCCAGTAGCACGCACCACATAGACACCACATAGACAGACAAACGCGGAGCTTGACTTGGTGATAGTTCCGGCGGTCGGATATAGCATACGATAGGTAGAGAATGCTCCTTGAACCTTCGCTCGAATAAGTATATCGACTTTACTGGTAGACAGTATGACGCGATGTCCTTGAACTGTTCGACCGTTTGTGTAAACGATGACATACTCATCACTATATATTTCCTGACTCATTCAGTTCTCATGATTATGTCCATTTTGGCCCTGGAACATCGTCCTGGTTCTGCAAGAGTTTCTAAAGAATTGTGCCTCGCAATTCTCCTTTGAAGCGGCCATACTTCTCTCTTACATAGGTGATCTTTATCTTATAGAGTAACCCGCGTTTACTTAACCGAATATTATGTATTCAAACTTGAAATCCCTGTATTCGTCAAAGATCATTAAAAGCATAAAACTTAACCTCGTACCTTACGGGTCTCACTGTTTCATCATCATAGAAATAGGCCAGGGGTTACCCCCACAGTGATTTGGTCATCATGATTTAGTTGTCCCATTGAACCAAGTTCTTGGGATCTCCAGTCAGCAAGGTTGGGTGTCCACCATGACGCCGTTAAGCAATAGGCAAGGCCCATTCCTCTCGATGATTTGACAACTATCTCTCGGTCTAACTAGATTCCCTTGGCTTAAACAGATTCGCTCAGTTTAACCATCTGGTTAGTGGATCCAAACATTATCATTTAACTTTACATAGTCAATCATGATAATTCTCGTTGAGAATAGTTGTTTAATGGTATTATGTCCTCATCATAGATGTGAGACATACCATTTCATACACAATAATGTGATCTCCCAATTTGCATATTGATTACACGATATATGCATATTGAAGACACATTTTCCTTGTCATTTAGGAATATCCTTACAAAGTGGCTACTCGGCCTTTTAACTGCATTTATTTTATGCACCAGACTCGTATTCCATCATGAATCGAGCTAAGTTTAGGATTTCCATGACACGACTGCTAAGTGTGAAATGTATTCTCGAATGACTTTTAAGTTCTTAAAGTCAAATATCTAATTTACATACTATATTCACATAGTACAATTAGATATCTTTCGTATTGAAGTCCAAGCTCACGAGCACATATCATACACCTTAAATCTCATTGCAATCACTTCCAAGTGACCAATTTCCATTGTACTCGTGCATCTACCCAGTTTACCAACTGTGTAGCCTATGTCTAATTTTGTACAATTTTAAAAAGTATAATAGACTTGCAATCCTTCTTGAGAGATCCTTGTTCATCTACGCTTGGATATATATAAATCCATTCCAGCTATGACAACTTTAGCTTCGTTGACCTCTTCAAAATTCACATCACCAACATGTGACATGTATCATCTAAAACTTTTAAAGTCATGAAGATTGTAATCTTCAAATCAAAACTTTCAAATCTCATCAAGATTTTCAGAGATGATCCTCTTGTCATTACTTCTCGTAATGATCAGATCACTCACATGCAATCAATTATGACTTGCATATCATGTGTAAATAACACATGCACACTTGTCAATTCTCTGATTTTGAATCAGTTTGACATCTCATATTGACATATTTCATATTTATGAAATAACTTTACTAGTTATTACTTAAGGCTTCACTTGTTATTGATATTACCAGCTTTTAGCGTCCCAAAAAACCAGCAATTTCAGTTTGCATCATTACCGAGTTTAAGCGTCCTTAAACTGGCAATCCTTATTCACATAGCAACCAATATTGAGCGTCCTCAAAATGGCAACCATGTCATTTATTTGAAGCCATTGCTTATCATAGCAATATCAAATTTAATATGCCATTATTTCGTGTCAATGTTGTTTCACTCAACATGATCACCGAAAATACAGATTTTTTACTCTTGCTTTATCTAGAGCAACCCTCGGGTTCATGTAAATAGATATTTCTCCAAATATCTATTTAGAAAGACCATCTCAATGTTCATTGATGCACTTTTAAATTTCACAATACGATAATTTTAGTATCATCTTAATAAACCTTAATCTCAAAACTCGAGAATATTTCATAAATTATATAAGGTCATCACTTTCGACTGTAATATTTTTTGTATCAGTCTGACCTTATACTTCCTTCAGACCCAGATATATTTTCCCAATTTAAAAATTCATCTGGGTCCTAATGCTTCTATCTCGTAAGAAGATCTATATTTTTTTTTAAACAAGATTCTGTCAAACAGAACCACTCTCTCTATTTCTTAACATCCTTTCCCCCACAAAGGACATAGAGAGAACATGCACAATCCATTTTCTAGTACACGTGCTAGAAAATCTTGATTTATTGACTCTCAGTAATAGTCAAATTTTCTCTTGATATATTCACTTATCAAGAAATTATACGTGAAGCGCATTGCTTCTATTAAATTTACGAGTTCACCTTCAAGCAAATTATCAAGACATTCGGGACTAGCAATTATCCAAGTCTTTTGCTCTCTGCAGGTTCATCCTCACATTCATCCAATAACTCGTAAGTTCATTTAGATGACTTTTAATTACAGATCTACTAGGATCTACTAGCTTATCGCATAAGCATTCCTAAACTCTGTAATAGTATTCTTACGAATCTCAAAAATTAGATTCATATATCGGATATTATTAGACTCAACCATTGTCTATGTATCCATCCAAAATATCTCAATTGTTTTTGGATCTCATGCTACCAACAGAGGTATTGGTATCAAGTTTCGAGATACCCCCACATTTCAATTATTTTCAAGAATGTTTCATTACATTCCACTATTCATAGAAAATTCAATAATTTTCTATTTTAGATACCCCCACAATTTTAATATTTTACAGAATGTCAGAAAATATTCCAAAACTAATAGGAAATTTAATTATCTCCTTCTGTGGTATCATGTTTAAGGAACGATTAGCCCTTCGTAACTAATATCCTCAAATTCAGTGATAGTCTGAGCTGATCACAATCGTTTTGCATCTCTCTCAGAGCGCAACTCAAGCCTGCATCTACTCCATTTATATAATGCGAGTAAGGTGCAACGACCTCATGAATATTCACGTTGCAAACAGAATTTGCCCGGTGATTATTCATCATCAAATTTATTCACAACCATCTTAATTATCTGTATTAAGTTGGATTTACCCTTGAGTTTATAGAGCACACATCTCTCTATTTAGCTTCAATATTGACTCGACTACGAGTACGAGTGACAAATGTTTTACTATCAAACTAGACAATAAACACGTATCCTGTCACTACCTCTCATCTGAGCAGGTTTTACGTTATTCATTAAAACCTATAAGATTTTAATTTCATGTTAAAAGAACTTCCCGTAGTTCTTATCATTAAAAATTCAATTACCGAATTTCTCGAAAATATTTACATGGTTCACACGAACCTACATTTATGGCTCACCTACTGGTACAACCAGAAAAGGCCCAAGGAAGAACATAAATCTTCAATAAACCCACATTCAGTGATCCTTGATCAACTGATGCGTTAGGGTTAACAACTTTTCGGATTCTCTCCGAAGTTCAGCATAAATACTGATATCAATATTCGCCGTATTAAGTATCACATGGATCACTATAATAGGCTCGTGTGTCACTGCCGCAGCAGACCGACACCAACACGTGAAATTACTATTTAACTGGAGGAAAAATCCAACCAGAAAAATATAATTTATGTGCCGACCCATAACCTGTACTCCAGGCCCATTAGGTTTTTTTAATGTGGAGAATCCTGAGCAATTGTAAATCTGGTTCACTTCAGCTGCCCACCTCGTCACATTATTTAACAACAAACATGTTACTGCATTATATCCAGTATTACAAGTTTGTGATATAACTCCATTATTAAAGATTAAACAATAATAATTGATGCCTTATCATCACTCAACAATGATTAAAAAATTAATCACCAAATAATCAAGTTCCATCATAAAGGGTCACATTTATGTAGCCATATCATTTAATTGCATAGCAATATCATGTTATGAACTTGCAAACATGCATGTAAACTATAGCATATATGATTCTTGTATCAGTGTACTAATAATTCCAAAATCAATTCAGAATTAAGAAATCAATCACCATGTTAACAAAACATAATAAGCTATCCATTAATAGCAAAAACATGGACGAATTATAAATTTGGTTTTAATCTACCAATTTATAATGATCAACCCGAAAGAGAGGTCACCAAATATGTCCACTTGAATATAAGTTGATCATAAATCAATAACCATTAAAGCATCAATAGCCTTATAAGAAACCAATTATCCAACAACTTTGTGCTTACTTTTGCCTCGTACCTGTTATGCTTAAACAAAGCACCACTTAAAATCAAATTTATATTAATTTCAAGCACATGGCAACAAGTGATCAAAGAAATTAACGCACTAAATTTAATTTAATTAATGAGGCAAATAATGGCCACTCATATACCCATAAATAAATCCAATTTAAACAATCAAATTGACTTTTGCGTCTACTCACAAGAAAGTATGAAAATTGAAGGAAACTGCTTTAAGATTGTTATCAATCTTGTACGATAAAGACATTGTTATATATATATATTGAATATATAACTACTTCACAAAAACATTGTTAATTCTTAAATCACATAAGCATATGAGAATTAACAATTAAATTAGGAGAAGGGTTTGAAAAAACAAACAGAGATTGGATTTAATCTCGAGTCCAGAAAACTGTCTCCTTAAAGCAGTTTCGCCCCGCACCATCCGTGTTTAGCGACCTGCTTCCCAGGATAAAACGAGATACTAGTATAATCGATAGATCGAATATACTCTCAGCGAACTTGAACTGAGCCCGAGAACTATCACCGGAATATTGGAAAAATTTAATACTAAAGAGACCGAGAATGAAAGAGATGACTCTTATTTCCTCGACTTAATAAAACTGGTGCCCTAAGACTCTATTTATAAAGAGAGGCTTGAAAGGACTTGTTTTTCTTTTCGATGTGGTACATGGTATTTATAAGAAAAACTAAGGAATAGGTTTGTGCTACTCTCGATGTGGTACATGGTATTTATAAGAAAAACTAAGGAATAGGTTTGTGCTACTCTCGATGTGGTACAAAACCACTTTTCATATTAAAAGGTAAAACTTTGGAACATCAGTTCTCATTCACCTTTTACTCATTTTGAGCGTGTAAATATGTGTTGGAATCCCCTCAAAGAGAAGAATACGTTCCAATAAATACACACCACTAACACATAATGTGTCTCACTCATATAGAGTCTCAAATTGATTCACAACTTAGTCTAAAATACTAAGTTTGTCCAACAATGATGACAAATGATTAACATATCTATGATCGGAATTAATCTAAACATATAGTCACTTTATTTGTTTTGTCTTGAATAAGTCAACTAGTGTGACAAGTATTTGTAGGAAGTTGCTTTAGTCATTAGTAATGGAGAATTAGTAGGAGTCTAGTTATGATAGAGTTAATCTCATTCATTTGTTCAGTTTTTCATTGTGTTTATAACAATCTGGTATCAGAGCTTAAACCTGGTGAATGCCAAAGTGTATGCCCAAACCAACAAAACAAAACATGGAACAAAACAGAACCAAAGAGAATTCTGTAGGCCTGAGTTATCCTATGTTAACCAAAACCAATTATGCAGCGTGGTCCTTGAAATTAAAAGTCTTTATGCAAGCCCACGGTGTATATGGGAAGCAATTGAGCCTAAGGATCCGAAGGTGAAGCTAGAGGACCGAACTTACAAACTGGTGTTAGCTGCGATTATCAAAGCATCCCAGAAGATGTGTTGCTGTCAGTGGCAGAGAAAACAAGCGCTAAGGATGCCCTGGAGGCGATAAAAACTAGTAGTTTGGGTGCTGATAGGGTGAAGCAGGCTAGGGTGCAAACATTGAGAGGAGATGTTGAGTTACTGAACATGAAGAAGACGGAGTCACTTGATGTGTTTTATGGGAGACTGAACAGCTTGATTACCCATATTCGAGCTTTGGGTGAGAATGTGGAAGAATCGTATATGGTGAAAAAGATGCTAAAGCTGTCCCTACTAGGTTTTTGCAAATTGTATCTGCTATAGAACAATTTGGAGATTTAACAATGATTTCAGTTGAGGAAGTAATTGGCCCTCTCAAGGCTCATGAAAAAAGAACACAAGTTCCTGTTGAAAATAATGATGGCAAGTTGTTATTGACAGAAGAAGAGTGGAGGAAGAGAGAGAATTCTGAGGGAAAATTACTACTAACCAGGGAAGAATTGTTGAAGAAGGCAGGCAAGGAAGGGAACTCTGGCACAAGTGACAATCGAGGGAAGCCTGCGTTTCGAGGAATTCGTGATAGAAGCAAGCTCAAGTGCTTCAACTGTGGTGCCTATGGGCATTTTGCTATCGAATGTCGTAAACCGAAACGAGTAAAGGGAAAAGAACAAGAATCTGAGGAAAACCTGAATCAGGTAGATGATGAGGAGCCTGCATTATTGATAGCCGAGTGCAGAGATGAAGAACAGAATATGGTGCTACTGAATGAGGAGAAAGTGGTGCCATCGAGTGAACCAGGAGATGTGAGTACTTGGTATTTGGATAATGGATCCAGCAGTCATATGACTGGCATCCGATCTAAGTTCAAGAGCTTGGACGAAACAGTGAAAGGACAAGTTAGATTTGGAGATGGTTCTGCTGTTTTTATTGAAGGAAAGGGCACGATAATTTTGAGATGCAAAACTGGTGAAGAACGAATATTAAGGGAGGTATACTTTATTCCTACCTTACGTAATAACATAATTAGCTTAGGACAATTGTCAGAAGCAGGAAATAAAGTGATTCTCGAGGGAGAGTTTTTGTGGGTTTTCGAAAAAAATGGGAAGTTGCTGATTAAAGTGAAAAGATCCGCAAATCGTCTGTATAAACTGGTTGTAGCATATTGGGACACAGCGTGTCTGTTGACAAGAGGTGATGAAGTCACATGGCTATGACATTCAAGGTTGGGCCATGTAAATTTTCAAGCCATGAAGATGATGGAGAAAAATGACATGGCCTATGGATTGCCAACACTGAGTGTGCCAAAGGAAGCATGCAAAGGGTGTTTACTGTCAAAGGAAGCACGGAAACCTTTCCCTTCAAAATCGAATTTTGTGGCCAAGGAAAAACTGGAATTGATGCATGAAGATTTATGTGGGCCTATCGCACCTGTGACACCAGCAGGAAATAAGTATTTTATGCTCCTTGTAGATGATTTCAGCCGTATGATGTGGGTGTTTATGATCAAGACAAAGAATGAGGCGCTGAATGTGTTCAAGAAATTCAAAACTTTGGCGAAAAAAGAGTCGGGACAAGAGATCAAAACATTCAGAACTGATCGGGGTGGCGAGTTTTGCTCGAAAGAGTTCATGAATTTTTGTGAAATTACAGGCATTCAAAGGAACTACACTACACCATACTCACCTCAGCAGAATGTAATTGTGGAGAGGCTAAACAGAACCGTGGTAGCTATGGCATGAGGTATGTTGAAAGAAAGGAATGTACCACCTGCGTTTTGGGGAGAGTCAATTCGACATGCGGTGTATGTGTTAAATAAACTCCCCATACGTGCACTATCCAAGATGACGCCATATGAAACCTGGTATGACAAAAAACCTCATCTCGAACATTTAAAAGTCTTTGGTTGTATGGGTTATATGAAGATTCCTGCGGTACATATCAGCAAGCTTGATGACAGGAGCAAGCCTGTAATTTATCTTGGTAAAGAACCAGGTACCAAAGGATTTCGCGTGTATGATCCAGTAGAATGTAAGGTTCAGGTGATTCATGATGTCTACTTTGATGAAAACAATAGTTGGGCATGGAGTGAAAACCATGCAGAGAGTGTGCAAATTACATCCACATTCACCATTGTTGGAAGTCAATTGAATGTCCAAGGGGAGATCAGAGATGAAAACACAGGAGGTGAAGAAGAGAATGACACAGCTAGTGCACATATTGGCTCAAACAACAGTTTCGATCTTTCTGGTGATAGCAGCAGCGGAAGTAACTCAGAAGAAATAAGTGACGTAAGTGATACTAGCAGCGAACCCAAGCATTTCAGACTGGTGAGTGATATCTACGCTGAAATAGAAGAAGTAGAAGCAGAGAGTGAACTTATGTTGTCAGAAATCAATGAACCTGTGAATTATGAGCAACCAACAAAAAAACAGGAATGGAAAAAGGCGATGCAGATTGAAATTGAGTCAATTGAGAGCAATAACACGTGGCAGTTAACAGAGTTACTAGCTGGCCATAAAGCAATAGATCTAAAATGGGTATACAAACTGAAAAGGGACACAAAAGGGAAGGTGGTAAAGTACAAGGCCAGGCTTGTGGCGAAGGGATACAATCAGAAATACGGGGTGGATTACAAAGAAGTATTCGCACCTGTCACAAGAATGGAAACAGTACATTTTCTTTTGGCCATGGTAGCAAAGAACATGTGGGAGGTTCATCACCTAGATGTAAAATCTGCATTTTTGAATGGCGAGCTATTGGAGGAGGTGTACTTGACTCAACCGAAGGGATTTGAAAAGGAGGGAGAAGAACACAAGGTCTACAGGCTATTCAAGGCCCTTTAGGGTCTTTGCCAAGCTCCTCGTGCCTGGTACACCCGTTTAAGCTTTTAAATGAACTTGGATGTGTTAAATGTCCATTTGAACATGCAGTATATGTGAGAAGAGATGGAAACGAAGCACTAGTGATTGGTGTCTATGTAGACGACCTGCTTGTTACTGGCACATCAATTGCAAATATTGAGAAATTCAAACAGCAAATGGGTAGACAATTTGAGATGAGTAACCTAGGGCGTCTGACCTACTACATCGGTATAGAAGTTGATCAGAGAAGTGATTTTATCGAGCTCAAACAAACAGCCTACATGAGAAAATTGCTTGAAAGGGCTGCCATGGAAGATTGCAATTCAGTAAAATATCCAATGGAGCCAAAAGTGCAATTACACAAGGATGAAAATGGGAAATTGGTGAACCCCACAACATTTAAGAGCATGATCGGTGGGCTAAGGTATTTAGTTCACACTCGGCCGGATATTTCTTACTCGGTTGGGGTGGTTAGTCGCTTCATGGAGAAGCCCACTACATTACATCTGAATGCAGCAAAGCGTATACTAAGGTATGTAAAGGGAACGCTAAATTATGGACTGATTTACAAGAAGGGATAGGGAGATTATTTGTTGGCTGGATATTTGGATAGTGATCTTGCAGGTAACATAGATGACAGGAGGTCCACAGGAGGCATGGCATTCTATTTGGATGAAAGCTTAATCACTTGGGTGACACAAAAACAACGTTGTGTCGCTTTGTCCTCATGTGAGGCAGAATTCATGGCTTCTACGACCGCAGCATGTCAAGGAATATGGCTGCAGAAAGTTTTAATCTACATTTCTGAAGTGAAGGCAGGACCAATAACTTTATACATTGATAAAAAGTCAGCTATTGATCTCACCAAGAACCTTGTTTTTCATGGTGGTAGTAAGCACATAGACGTCCGTTATCACTTCGTACGCGAGTGTGTTGAGCAGGGAACTATTATTGCCAAGCATGTGAAAAGCATTGAGCAAAAGGCAGATATTCTAACGAAGGCGTTGCATACAATAAAGTTTTAGAATATGCGAAAGTTGTTGGGAGTCAGGAACCTGCAAGATATTTAGATTAAAGGGGAGTATGTTGGGAATTAATCTAAACATATAATCAGTTTATTTGTTTTGTCTTTAATAAGTCAACTAGTGTGACAAGTATTTGTAGGAAGTTGATTTAGTCATTAGTAATGGAGAATTAGTAGGAGTCCAGTTTTGATAGAGTTGTTTGTGATGCTGGTTTTTAGGAGAGCAGATAGTCGTGCAGTATGCACTTATATTTGTAATCTTTCTTTCAGTTATAGAGTTTGTAAGGTGAACCTTCACATTATTAGTTTTTCCAGCAATAAACATCGAGTTAATTAATCTCATTCATTTGTTCAGTTTTTCATTGTGTTTACAATAATCTAGACATAAAAGCCTATATATACTTACTTACACACACACACAAATATATATATATATATATATATGTATTAGTAACAATATAAAACTTTAAGCGAAGAGGGGATACTTAAAATATTACTCCAGGGAAAATTTACTCTGAGGGGATACCTATATATAGGAAATAAGCAGGAATATTCTGAGGGAAAATTTACTTAAACTAATATATAAATTAATTAAATGTACATTTACACTTACAACTACCACCGCTTCTGTGATGCGAATTATCAGTTGAGCCGTTTCTCTTAATTGTTTTTATGTACCACGGGAGGTCCTTTCTTTAATACAGGGCTGCTACTCCCACCAAACTTGTAAGTCCATATTGTCTTATTTCTTTTAATGTGGGGCCTATTACTCCTCACCCAACTCATAACTCCCTGTCATCTTGCCTTTAGCAAAGTGTTTGAGGTTGTATTTTTAAAAACTTGCAAGAGAGAATAATTATATAAATGGGTGATAAATATACATATATATACACATATACATATATATATATATATATATATATATATATACTAGCGGCTACTCTAATTGAAACAGATTTTATAATAGAAACTAGAAATTAAATATTTTTTTAAATTACGTCGAAATATAACACATATCGTATGCAAATCGACCTTGAAGAGATGAAGAAAAATACACTAAAGTCGTATTTAAAAAAACTTATCATTTAATTAAATTAAAAATGGAGGGAAAAAATTGAGATTGTGCGTGGGAGTGTACAGATTAGTTGTGGGTGCTTTTAGGGGACCATTAGAATAGATTGATCTAATGGCTTATACTAGTTTTTAATTTCTATTTGAAATTAATTTTTATTTGATCATTTGCCTATATATATATATAGGCAAGTGGTAACAAAGAAGCAAGACTTAAAATAGAAAATATAAATGAAACTGCACCATCCATTATTTATAACTAACTTTTAATCTCAACCACTAATTCATTTTAATTAGAAAAAATATAAAAATACAAAGATTATGTTAATTAATTCTCATAACCGTCTTTTACTTTCTCTCTCTTCGAATTATTTTCTGTCTCAAAGTTTTCTTCTTCTTCTTCTTCTTCTTCTTCTTCTTCTTCTTCTTCTTCTTCTTCTTCTTGTTCAATTTTAATCTTTATTTTCTGTTAAATCTGTCAACTCAATTCGTGCTTAGTCACAATTACAAAGCTTTTGTTCATTTTTTATTTGTTCGCTATTTGCAAGTTTAGTGATTGTTATTTGATCGAGCCTAATTGGCTGAATTGCTGCATCAAATATTTGTTGAAGGATGATTATCTCTGATTTGAATAAAATTTGGGACAATTAAGGTTAATTTTTATAACTTTTAGCTTTTAGATATGTTCATATTGTGTCTTTTGATATTATATTGTTAGAACTTTAAATGATATATGTTTTGTGATCGGATTGCTTATTATGTTCTACCAATGTGAACTGAGCTTTAGTTGTAGTTTTGTCATGTTTTATCATTGTTATAGTATAGTTTTATCATTGTTATTAGCTTATGTATTTTGATTTCAATGAGTTTTATCATTTTTTAGCTTTTAGATATTATTCATATTATGTTTTTCAGTGTTTTTTAGATTTTTTTTTCTTTAGGTTCAGTTGTTTGATGTTTTTAAAGCTTTAATTGATATATATTTTAGTGATCGGATTGCGTACTCTATTCTATTGTTATATTTTTGTCACCTTTTGTCATTGTTATTAGATTCCGTAGTCCTATAAATAACTCGTGTTATAGTTTAGTAGATAATTTTGTGTTAGCAATGCCAAAAATATTAGAGTTAGAGAGTTTATGTTTTTAATTGTTATTATGATGAGTTTTTCCGTGAGATAGTAATGATATATTCACTTATGTTAAATATTACATGACACGTAATACTTATCAATGAGACAACTTATGATTACAATCAATCTAAGGTGAATGATTCACTTCTAAATCCTATGATAAGTGATGGTACTGAAAGATACACTTATGTTCCTGTTTCATCCATTCAGAATCAATAGTTCGTCGTCAACTTTTGTTACGCTATTTGATGAGCTTGTGCTATGTATTTGAAATTCCATTATCGTCATTCCCTTAATAAGGGGAGTGTACTTCTATAATATACCACTCTATATTTTTCTTTATTAATTGTATTCCATTATGTTTTTTGAGATAACTTGTGAATATCCTAGTGATTTGTAGTGTGTTGATCGTGATTATTTTGTCAATTTATTGTAGAATTATTTACCGTGTAATAATTTTACTATTGTTATTAATAATAATATTGAATTTTTTTTATTTATAACTTTTTCAGTTGTTAGGTTCGGTTTGTGGTGATTTTTTAATGATTACTTGTGATGTTGGTTGATTTGAGTGTTTTTTAATATTGAATAAGAGTGTTTTTGTTGATTTGACTTCAACAGAAAATAAAGTAGTATAAAGGACTATCCTATTTCTCCTTGTAGTAAAATGTATTTTATCCCTATCTGTGTTGGAGATAATGTTTCCCCATATATGAATCAGGTTTTTGATAATTTAGATAAATGTTTCAAGTTTTAGAAGTCTTACACTTTGTTGACTGGTTTTAGTATTTGGAAGACAACAAAGAAGATAGGTGATGATAATATTGTTACCTTGAAACTCTAAGTTTGCAGTTGTGAAGGATTTAATGATCACAAGATTGATAGTAAAAAATGGGTTAAAAAAGGCGTACTTCCTCTCGTAGATATAGATGTAGAGTAAAGATGTTATTGGGTCCTGATAAGTACTATATATCATTCTTTGTTAAACATCACAATCATACATTAACATCTCAAAAGGTCGTCCTTTTTTTAGGGCAAGTCAAAAGATGGACGTTAGTTTAAGAAATATTTGTTATACTGGTGCAAAGGTGAACATTGATTGCAATAAGTCATTTAATTTTTCCAAGAAACTGTATGGTCGATATTCTAATGTTGGTGCGTGTTTGCAAGACTTTCAGAATTTTTATAGAGATTTGAGATTTTTTATTGGTGATAATGATACGCAACTGATGATTGATAAATTCAAAATTAGTCAAGTTTGTGATGCCTATATATATAGTCATGTTATTGTTTTGATGTATGCTTAAGAGATGTATTCATCTTAGGTATCGTGTGAGAGATGCTTGAGCATTGGTTGACTCGAGTATCAGTTAGGGACACCATTCAGGTGTTATGTATTGATGTATTATTCATAATTATTTTGATTAATATTACAATTTGGGACGTGGATTCTCCACATCAAATATATTGGTGTGTGTTTGTGTGCGTACTCTGTTTTGGTAGAATTGAATCTGGATTATGTATGTGTTTTTCCTCCTAACAAGTGGTATCACAGCTGAGATTCGAGGTTCGTGTTGAATTGGCTTGGAGGAACGTTCGAGGTTCAATTGGTATGGTGGAGTACGTTGATGGATTTGCTGACATAGTTATGTGCGGTATGGCGGTTGACTTGCAACATGAATCAATTCGTTCGGACTCGAGGTAGAAGATGGACGGGATCATGGCACTAATTTCGATGATTTGATGGTTGATCAACCAAGTGAAAATTTTTGGATGATACTCGTGATGTTCTTTAAAAGAAGCCGAAGGATTGTGAAAGCAAGGATCGGGTGACTCAATGATAAAAGGAGGCACTCTTAATTTTGTGGATGAATATATCATTAGGATAAGAACGATAGTTTACAGTTATTGGAGGTCACTATACGGGCCTATACGGGCCTTAATGATTCTCAAATGTTCGAAGAACAAGATGAATGGATTCTTGTTCGAGGGGAGGCATCCGCGAACGGAAGTTGATGTTTTGATGGTTACCATATAACCTGATCTAGAATATTGGGTTGAAGGATAAAATTATTTGGGTTAACCCCATTATGTGATAAGGGCTTGGTGATACAAGACATAATTGAATTGGATAATAATTGTATTTGATAATTATTATCATAATGGGATTGAGTAATAATTGTATGTGTTGACAATTATTATCATAATGGGAATGGGTAATAATTGTATGGCCAGAAAATAATTATTGTAATTAGATTAGGTATGTCTTATTGGCTAAGTTTATAATCCCAATATATACATAGTCATGTTATTGTTTTGATGTTTGCTTACGAGATGTAGTCGTCTTAGGTATCGTGTGAGAGATGCTTGAGCATTGGTTGTCTCAAGTATCAGTTTGGGACACCATTGAGGTGTTATGTATTAATGTATTATTGATAATTGTTTTGATTAATAATATAAGTTGGGACTTGGGTTTTCCACGTCAAATATATTGGTGTTTGCTTGTGCATTCTCTGTGTTGGTAGAATTGAATCTCGAATATGTGTGTGTTTTTCTAAATTAGTAAAATGTGGATATTGATAAATCATTGTTTTAGTTTCTAAATTATATTATATTTTTTATTTTTTATGTATTTTATTATTTATTTTTTTTATCAAAATTTAGTTATCGGTTATAACAGTTTTAGTGATTTTAAATGGTTTCTTATATTTTTTGTAGGTTTTCGTTAGTATGAATCATGCACCATATTCTTGCAAGAAATTTGTGATGTGTGATATTGTGTGCAGACATTTATTTTATGGTTTAAAATAAATTGGAATTACCAAATTCCCTAGAAGCCTTATTGTAAATTGTCGGATGCAGATTGCTGACGGCGGGACTTCATTGAATTTAGATATAGTGACAGAATATTACTTTAAGATGGAAAAGGTATCTTTGAAGCTGACTAGTATTTGGTTTGATTTTCGTCAATCCGTTAAAAAAGCGGAGTTAAAATGGACATGCTTGAGCATGTACACAGTACTATAAAAAATTTAAATACTGATCTTGATGAGTATGTTGGATCTATTAGTTCTATAAAACAAAGGAACATATGGCAGTTATGGTTGGCCAACAACATGTAGAAAAGGTTACCATTCTTCCTCCTAATATTTGCAAGAACAAATTAAACTACTTCAAGAGGATGATAGTGATAGGGAAAATGTTATGATCAAATCAAAGAAAAGGCCTCGCAAGTGTGCAAAATGTGGAGCATTAACTCATGATGCTAGGGAATGGGGCTGCAAAAATTGCAATTGATTACTGTTCAGACATTTAGTTTTCAGTTTAGTGAATTTCCTTGTGTAGTTTGTTATACGTTTAAATTGCTACATTGTTATGATTGCTAAAAAATGAACTACATATATTAATGATTGTAGTTTTGTATTCTATAATATATGTGTGATGATTTATTACAACAAATTATCAAAATCATAAAATGGTTGATTTTTTGTGTTCATGTTAGAAACACAACATAAGTGTCTAAGTTATTAATAATTTTTATGATGTTAGGGTTCATCAATCTACTTTTGGAATTTAGAAATATTTAAATATATATATATATATATGGTATACTCATTTAGGGTTTAGGGTTTGGGACCTACAGCCCAGAGCCTAAACCCTAATTTTAGTAGGATTTATGGCAACCAAACTTTAGTTAGTAAGATAACATATATAGGCTATTAGATAAATCCAATTTACAAAGTCATATTAAAGGCTAGGATAACTTTGAGACATTAAAATCATATTCCAGTAATTAAGTGCCATAATTAATGATTGCAATTAAAATTTTTAGTGATTAATCTTTTCTTATTGTGGTTATCTAGTATTATTCTTTTCACCAACAATTTGTTCAACGTTTTTCTCTACATAATTAGTGATTTTTGTTTTATTTCCATATCATATCTGTGGATCTTCAGTTATTCTTATGTTTTCAATTATTTCAAATGCATGATTTTTTAGATTAGCAGATCAAACTGAAATTCTCATATGCAATGATAAAATAAAAATACCTGCAATATGTAAGATATCAGAATTAAAATAATATTGCATTAATTATGCTAAGAGTTTTTTTTTGCTAAATTATGTTAAGAGTTTTTAATTTTACTTAAACCAAATCTAAATATTCAAGGTTTGTTTTTTTGAATCTGTTGATTATCTGATCGATATTTTCAGCAAATATTAGATATGTGACTGTAACACTCTTATCAGTATCTAAGGTAGGATGCTATAAAATAAATATTTTTGAAATCAGAACTATGAATCGATAAAAGTAGTTGATAATCTATAAAAAATAGTGAAATATAAAAATTATCACACATTCAATGGTACAAAAGAGACGCAATGGAGACACACACACTTTCTACTTCTCATTATCATTCAACATAGTTGCATATGTGTCAATCACTACACTTGCTACATAATGGCTAACTTTTATAATTTGTATATCTTCCCTTATGCAGAAGAAATTATCCACGCCAAAATCCTCTCCGTGTCAATAGTAATTGTATATTGTAATTCTAGATTTATATAGTGTGATGTATAATGGAATAGAATAATTTGAATTACTTACACCAGATCTCTATTTTAGAGTGTATATCTTCATAGTCCCACCTCCTAACTTGTAAAAATTGTGTCAATATTTATTATCCTCTCAATGTACGGTGATTTACAAAATTTACCCAATTTCTCAAGACGCGTGCTCTTTTCTCTCAATACTGCCTTAGGAGTAATGTAATATGCATTGTCTTTTTTCTGTCTTTGCCATATATATCTTCATCAATTCCGAGATATGTCGACACTTTTTTGTGTAGCTCCGACATAGTCTACAATGTCAACTTCATCTAATTCGTCATCTACCAAGTTAACATCTCCTTCATAAGTTTATGTTTGTTGGTGGTCTTGGTCATATGGTGTCTTATTTTTCTTTTGCTGATGGTTGATCTTGCTTTCTTGGATGAAAGACATCATTGATTAAATCTCTGAGTAGGAGGAGATTGTGATTTCTTGGATCTTTTTCTAACGCTAACTTCAAATCAGTATCAAACATCATTTTTTATTCAAATAAATCACGCGTTATCTCTTGCAATATTTCCAATTTATGTTGTAGACATATAAGACACTAGATAAGATAGTTATAAAGTGTATCAGTGATTAAAGTGCCAATACTGGTGATTAAAATGTCATGTTTCAGTGATTAGATTGAAGAACATTAGTGACTAAAGTGCCATAATTAATGTTTGCAATTAGAATTTTTAGTGATTTACCTTTTCTCCTTGTGATTTTCCAGTATTATTCTCCTCGCCGGCAATTTGTTGAACATCCTTTTTAGCATGTGTTTTTTTAATTGTTAGTACTTCTTGTCAATTAGTTTACAAGGCTAATATTAGTTTATTAAAGTACCTGATTTTTCTTGTTCTTCTCGAGTCTTTTTGATATTAACATCCGATTTATATTTATCTGTATGATATGGCTCTTTATCATTTTGATTTTGTTACTAACTATCATACCGAGCATCCCATTTGTCATATTGAGTATTCCAACTATCATTCAATTATTGTTCCTTGTGATTGATATCATAAAAATATTATTCAGACCAAGCAACTATTAAAAAAATATTCATGTTGATTTTTTTATAGTCATACATTTTTTCTATTATTGTCCTTTTCTAATTGCTGTTGTAAATATTCCATTAATGGTAGCATAACTACCTCAACACCAAAAGGTCCTTTAAACAGTTTAATTATTTTCCTTTTTTTGAGTAATTCTTCATTCCAACCTTTGAATGATGGAAATATTTTCTCAACAAAGTTAATCCCTCTATGACGGACGATCATAAAATAACTAAAAATATGTGCAAATTTTTATTACTATAAGTATTTTTGGAGAGAACAAAAATGTACACAAATAAATTGGATTAAATATTACCACTTGGAAAGACCAAGAAACACCTCAAGAAAATATAACTACTTGTATGCGTGTATTGGTGTTCCAAACATAATATTTAACAAAACTATCAGAAAATTGAGTTTGAAGTTTTGAGCCAGGCTTTGTCCATTCATCAATTGTACCATAAATAGAGTTGTGATTTGTTCCCTTTTTTCAACTAGAAATTGTTGGATCGATTGATCAGTTCTTTCTTGGTCCTTCTTGTTTGTAGCTAGCATGAAAAAATCTTCTGTATATGGTAATCCTAAGACATTAAATACGTCTTCTTCGGTAATAGGAATATGCCTATTTTTACGCATCAAATAAATGTTGTTATGGTAAAAAATCTGGACAATGTTATATGCTAGTTTTGATGTCAACATTTCTAAACAAAATCCTACAGGCTTTCAAATCCTCAATAGCCCTCGAGAATTAACAGATACCAAACCATTTGACTAAATAGCCCTCGAGAATTTTTGAGCTTTATATCCCGTTTCACGCTGTTTATATGTATAGCACCTTCAATCAGCAAATGGAAAATAAAATAAAATATTTATATATTTGGATTAAATTATCATATTTCAGTGATCAGATTAAAGAAAATTATTGATTGAAATGCATATATAAAGAAATATAATAATATTTTCTTTAATTCATTTAATTTACCTTTGTATCCATTTTTGCATTCTTCTTTTTTAGAATTTTGATATTTGGCTTCTTTCTTTTTGCTTCTCGATTCTCCCATTCATTGTTCTCTAAGTAAATAGTTACGAAATAATTAAAAATATAATGAATTTAATAGTTACAAAATTGTAAAATTGCAATCATAAAATTATATACTTAAGATTTAATATAAATTATTATGCATTACTCACTTGTCAACCACCTCCATCTATTCTAAACTTGCAATTCGCCGCTTCAAAGGGTCCAAGTGATAGTCTACTTGTGCATCTGGATTGACAACACTCAAAACCCAATGATTCGTAGTAAAATGATGAACAAAACATAAACATGTATATTACAACAATACAGACTTGGAAATTACAAGTTAAGATAATATTTTTTGTTATACTTGATTAATAGGCTGTGAATTTTTAGTACATTTTCAATTCTAGACCAGCTACTAGTGCTGAATCATCAGTGACAATATTTTCAGAAACAATCTTGCCAATTCCCATTGTGAATCCTTTGATGTTATCTCCAAAGGTCACCAATGGGCCAGCCTTCTCCTCAAACTGTGATAGCAGGGCCTTATCATCTATCATATGTCTGGAACATCCACTGTCAATGATCCAAATGACTTTCTTCACTTTATCCTGCACACAATGAGATTCAGGTATGTTGGGTACTTTCTTCTTATTAACTGATTTAGCAGAAGTAGAGTGAGGTATTTCAGATAAAATATAGTTCAATGATTGTTGTGCATTTTCCCGTTCGGATGTAGACTCAATTTTTGTTTCTATAAGGTCTACTCTTAGTTTATGGCAACTCTTCATTACTTTCAAGTTGCAAGGGATGCAGTCAAACTTATTACAGAATGAGTAGGGACCATTTAAATCTGCTTCATTTTATTTGCAAGCTCCTTTAGTTGGCTTACTAACAACCTTTTTACAAAGATGAGTTAGATCATTTGCAAGCTCCTTCAGGAGTCTTGGTGCTTTGATTATCCACGAGATTTTTTTCAGCCATAAAAGATTGAGTTGATTTTTATTTTTCTTAACATTATCCTCATCTGCAATTTCTTGCTTGATAATAAATTCTTCTTCACAGAAGTCTACTTCACAAGCGTTGAACACAGGTGACCCAACCTTTTTCAGTATTGCTGGAACATTTTCATTCTCTATTGTTTTTTCTTTGTCCCTTATGTTCTTCTTTTTGCTGTTCAAAACATCATAATTAAGACCAATAGCAATGTTTTCATATGGTTTGATGTTCTCATGATACTGACCAACCAATTCAGATACATTATTGAAGGACTTCAACTTTACTTCATTTTCTCCAGTTTTTCCCTTAGCACAGCCTCAATCTTATTTGCACGCTTGAACTTGTTCTTTAGATAACCATTTTCTTGTTTCAAAGTTTCAAGCTCCATTATCACCAATTTAGTTCCTTATTTTTCATTCTCAAACTTCTCATTCAATTTGTTAATCTGTTAACTTTTTCATTAGCAGCAATCATGCTTGTGTGGATGTGAAACATTTCTGTGCTCAGCTTCTAAACAGTTTCCTTATATTGATTCATATTTAAATCAGTGGTGGTAAGAGTTGGTACCTGTGATTTTAATGAGGATGATTCTCCTTGCTCCAAGGCCATGAGTGTATAGTTTCCAAGTTCTTCATCTTCATCAATTTTATAGTCATCCCAACTTTTACATTCTGCAAGATAAACTTTGCTTTGTTGTTTCTTCAGAAGAGCTTCATACTTTGCTTCAAGTTCAAGATAAGCTTTATCTTTTGTTGCCTTCTAGGGTTTCCTGCATTCTGTAGCAAAGTGGCCCAGTTCATCAGAAGTGAAGTACCTTATAATAGATCTGTCAACAAATCCAGTTTTGTAGCCATTCATACTATCAGAATTGTACTTTCCTTTTTCCTTCCAGCTGTTGTCTTTGTTGAAAGACTATCCTCTATTCTTGAAGTATCTCGGTTTCTTTACTCTAATATTAGAGAATTTCCTAGCCAAATAGGCCATTGACTGATCTAGCTCATCTATTTATTCAATAGTATAGAACTCGTCTTTTCCAGTTCTAGAATGACTTGTTCTTGTGAATCATTTTTTCTTTGCTCACTTGTTGAGGCAACTGGAGTTAGAGATATTGGTTTATCATTGGATGTTTGACCTTTATTTATAATTAAAGCACTTGAGCCATCCACAACATGTCCTTGACCAGATCTCAATGATTGTCTTTGAATCATCTCTAGTTCATATGTTTTGAGAAGTCCATATAGAACTTCCAGTTTTATTCTGCTCAAGTCTCTCCCTTCCCTGATTGCTGAGATTTTCTGTTCTAAATGAGCAGGAAGAGTAAGCAGGAACTTTAGATTCACTTCTTCAGCTTCATAGTATTTGTCATGAAGTTGCAAGTCATTTATCAGCTTATTGAATCTTTCAAACACATCAGTAATGCTTTCCTTTGTCTTAGCCATGAAACCCTCATACCCTGAAATCAATATCCTTCTTTGATTAGATCTAACTTCCCCAGTTCCCTCACAGAGTATCTTAATCTTTTCCCTTATTTGCTTGGCAGTGTCACAGTTGACAATGTTGTTGTACATTACATTGTCAAGCGACTCAATCAAAATTAATTATAAGCTGCTATCCATGAAAACTTTCTCTTTTTAGGATCAGTATACTCAACATGCTCTTTTGGAGTATAAAGAGTTGGGATAATCCTGTCTCCAACTGTAGATTCCTCAATTCTAACTGTAGGGATGAATAGTCCATCCTTGAGGATCTGAATGTAGAGTGGATTGGCCATCCTGATAAACAACATCATTTTCTTTTTCCAAAGAGTGTAGTTAGCTTTATCAAAGGTAGGAATTTTGATGCTATTGATTTTCTGTGTATTCATTCTTCCAAGATCTTAAATCTGTTCACTTTCAGATTTTGCTCTCATACCACTTATTAAGTTTTTGGCTTGGCTGAACAAAGTAAATTTAAACTTGTAGAAATGTGTTACTGCAGGAATTTAAACATGCAATAATAATGAACAAAGATATTTTCAAAACACGTTTAATTTTGTATTAAAATTAAGAATGTTTTGCTATAAAATTTTTAGGCTCTTTGATGTTAAAGATCTTAGCTTCTCCTTGAGAGTGTTACAAGAAATTTTATCTAAAATTGTTACAACTAACTTAGGACTAGTGTTAACTTTATAACTCAGTTAACTGTTGGTTTACACAGTGTGTAATAAGACATGCTATTAGCTTTTCTAAACGGTCACTTGTCATTTCTATTTATAGAAAAGTAGATCTTCCATTTCTGGCTTAGCATATCTTCAGCATCCCGTGTTTACTTTAATCTTCCTTTGTCGGTTAATCTTTACCATTGATCTTGCACATTTTTTAAACTGCTTTTTGTAGACTTGTCAATCCGGCTGATGGATTATTTGTTGATTGTTTATCTTGGATATTGAACTGATCTGCAACCTTATACTTTGAGATTGTACATCGAGATCTCTAGTTTAGGTCTATAGAACACTTGACATCTCGATAAGTATATTGGCTTTTCGAGATCTCTAGTACTCTATATTTATTTTGGCTTGTAGAGGTCTTCAGTTCTCTATAACAGAATTTTGGCTTGTAGAGATCTCTAGTCTTCACATCTTCACATTGACTTATCGATACTCTTACTTCTCTCGTGGCTTCTTGACTTGTCGATTTTCCAGAGTTCTCTAGTCAAATTAACTTGCGAAATCTCAGAGTCCTCTAGTGAATTTTAACTTGTCGATATCTCCGAGTTCTCTAGTGAATTTTGACTTATCGATATCTTTGAGTTCTCTAGTAGAACTTGACTTATCGATAACTCAGAGTTCTCTAATAAATGTAGACTTATCGATAACTCTGAATTCTCTAGTGAAGAAATGACTTGTCGATATCTCCAATATTCATGTCTTCAATTTGGCTTGTCGATATATTTCTGAGTTCTCTAGTAGCTTTCCTGACTTCTCGATAAGCCAGTATGGAGTTCTCGAATGACTTCTCTATAACATTAAATCTATAACTTGTAGAGTTCTTGACTTTGAGTTTTTTCTCCATACAGATTTATTCAACTCCAAGCTTTTTTCAAAATTCTTCTGAGGCATGATCTTCTTGATCTTCTTCCAGATAGAATCCTTAGGCTTGATATTATTTTAGGAAAAAGACTCCAGTCTGCTTCTTTACATTTTTACAGACTTTAAGTGTAACAAGTACAAAATACAGATTAAAATAACAATACAACTTACTTAGGGTTGACCCCAAGCTTAACTGATTACCAAAAATAACCGTCCATTAATCTCCTCCTTAGATCAGATGTCCATTTGTCTTACTTCATACTTTGATCGGGGAAACTGATGATATTGTTATCTTCAGTGATCTTTGACATCTTTACTTATATATTATATCATTAGATTAGATTGATCTAATGGCTTATATTAATTTCTAGTTTCTATTTTAAATTAATTTATATTTGACCATTTGCCTATATATATATGCTAGTGGTTAAAATAAAACAAGACTTAAAATAGAAAATATAAACTAATCTACACTATTCATTATTTATAACTAACTTTTAATCTCAGCCACACATTCATTTTATTAAAAAAAATATAAAAATACAAAGATTACGTTAATTAATTCTCATAATTGTCTTTTACTATCTCTCTCTTCGAATTATTTTATCTCTCAAAGTCTTCTTCTTCTTCAATTTTACACATCTTCTTGGATCTTTTTTCGATTTTAATCTTCATTTTTTGTTATATCTGTCATCTTTATTCGTGCTTAGTGGCAATTACAAAACTTTTGTTAATTTCTTATACCATAAACAACCTGTTGTAAAACCTAAAAAAACATGAATAAAGGCCAAAAAGCGTTGATGGAAGTGAAAAAAATAAGTATGGTAACACTTTTTCAAGAAATAGGACCGTAAC
This sequence comes from Apium graveolens, assembly GCF_009905375.1. Taxonomy (NCBI): domain Eukaryota; kingdom Viridiplantae; phylum Streptophyta; class Magnoliopsida; order Apiales; family Apiaceae; genus Apium; species Apium graveolens. The sequence goes on from NC_133648.1 coordinate 48,515,338, forward strand.
TAATATTGGCGCTACCATAGGGGTCTATGGTAACACTTTTTCAATTTTTGGTAACATCAGAAAAAGTGTAACCATAGAACATCTATGCATAAATTTTTGTTATTTTGGTAACATTAAAACTGGTGTAACTATAGACCTATAGTAACACCATTATGATATTTGTTACATCACATTTGGTATAAACATAAGCCCTATGGTAACACCATTTAAGCTGCTGTAAAACTAAGTTTCGAGAAACATATTTATCAATACCTACAACTTGTTATCTATAGTAACACTTTTATATAGAACTTTTATGCCTTTACCTACACTTTTAAATCTTTATCAACATTTTTTTTGGTATTTATCAACAGAGAATATGTACAATTTATATCAATAGCTACACTTTACATGACTTTTTACCAACACTTTATGACGAAAAAAAGGCAATATAATGTTTGAAAATAGAACTTCCCCATTTCAAAATTTACCAAACATTCATCAACAAAAACAATCCAACCACCAAAACAACAAGATAAGTACTATAAACCACCAACCAGTTCTAAGCCTACCAACCACCATCCATACTAAAACAAGTATTGTAGCTAAAACTAACTTTGCTAGCTTGGTACCACATAACGATCATGATTATTACTCGATCGATACAATATAAAACCAAAAGAGAGTTAACTGCATAAAGTATTACTAATGATTAGACTCAAATGACTCTCCTACTTCTTTACATGTTGTTCCTGATGAAGCCCTAGGGAAGGCGCCTTTTGTTGCTTATCTTGTTTTTTGCGAACAAGCCTTCCAATCAGGTAAGATGGGTTGTGCTCTTTGTCACCATGAACCATCTTATTAGTAGCCTCCATACCTTTGGTCTATAGAGATTTTTGGACTTTGGCCAAATAAATAAAAAATGATGTATGAACTAATAGACTGACTTTGAAATTAAAGTGAACTTGAATACGAGAAAAAAGGACTTACAATTTTTTCGTTAACCATCTCATTTGTTATCTTGTACTTGCGCTTCTACTTTCATTTACGTGTCTTAAAATAAACATCAGTATCAATTTTGACATTTCTTCGCTTCATCGTCATCTATACCGATGGACAATTTATCAAGTTTTTGAGTAGCTGAATTCCATAAATTAAAATAATAATTCAGTGTAGCAGAAATTTTAAAAAATTACTCGGGATAATTAGAATTAAACAATTGTGAGAAATCTGACTAAACCTAGTGACTGTCAACATAGAAGTTTTTAATTTGAGAGAATACATAGAACTTACACACAATGATTATAGCTATTATGGCAAACATCAAAACCAAAAGACAATAGAAACATATAATAGATTATACATTACAAAGAAAATAATAAATTACATATTCTAAATTTGGAATGTGGGTGGGATTGTTACATCTATACACAACTCAAAAAAGTAAACAGAGAAAAAAAATAAAGAAATCAAACTACAAGTGGGTAGTAGGAAGCCAAGAATTATAAATGTAGAAGACATAATTAGAATTATACATTTAAAAATCAACTAATGGAAGGAATATGACAATTAAAACCAAAACATGGATTTAAAAATCAACTACTTCTTAAATGTAAAAAAAAAAATTAGAAATAGGCTATATAATAGTTTATGTGCCACCGAATTCTATAGACCAAATACAAATTTAATACTAATCTGCTAAGCAAACAAAGAATGAGACATTACCAAATTATTATGAAAATGATATATCTTAAATATACTAAGTTAAAGCAACTTAAATAGTAATTAACTATCACTTAACATGGTAAACAAAAATTAATTAAAAGAAGTTAAAGGCTATTTACTACTAGTAGTCCAAATCTGTAACTACCTAATAAAAGAATTATCTCATCTCAAAAAGGTTCAAGAATATAGGTTAAGATAAAAATTTAAGAACATTAATTGATTACTTTTTACCAAATAACCTCTGATTTGATGGTGCTGCAAATACTAGTGCTGCTACTGTTGGAGACCCTACAAGACATCAAAAAATATCAATACAGTTCTACAATATACAATGCAAGCTTATTGAATGAAAAGAAAACACATTCTAGTGTCAAGGCTATTTGATCATTCTTGTGCCACATTATTACCAATATACGAGAGAGAAACACAAAATTAATTTAAGAACAATCACCAATTTAGATTTTTACCTGCTTTTGATTCTTAAACTCATTTAAATTTCATATACGCAGTAAACCAGCTTCTGATGATGTCAAGATAGTCTCTCTTTCTTTATTGAGCATTACTTACACGGTCTTTAACTAACCGATTGATCACTTGAAATGAATATTCTATTATATTTAGTTTTAGTTTTTTGGTTTGTGCCTCTAAGTTCTTTTTTTAGTTTTGAAGTAATGTCATGTATAAATAGGCAGTTACCAGAGAGTAGCACCCAGTTAATGTTGTTGCCACATAAAAAGTAAAATATGGGAATTAGAACTCAAATCAAGTAAAAATCCTTAAATAAAAAACTCCCACAACATGAAATAAGTCTGAATATACAAAAATATTATAGTTTGGTATATGACATGAATTTGCAATACAGTACTATAAAATTTCTGTAAAAATGAGACATCTCTTGATCCTTTCCACAAAATTTGCCTCAACAGTGAGAAGTTCTAGTGGGGACTCACATGTCTAAATTGTAAAAAGACTACCTCAATATTTCTAGAATAAGAGAATACAATAAGACAACTAACCATAACATTCAACTCAAATGATCACAAGATAATGGTTCAAACATGAAACGGCCAAAAAAGCAAAACACCAGCACCCCACTTCAATACAAAACACAATAAAGTACAAGATTATAATCATTTATACACTGCATATTCCATATGCAAATATAGGAGCATAATTCTATCATTATCAAGTTCTATACTAGTAGTACTAGCTACTAAGCTAACTCTAACAATTAAATCACAAACCCAATGACAACCCAATTAGACAATCAAGAAAATTGAAAGAAAAGAGTTAAAATGAAGATAAAAAGGAATGAAGAGGAAACTAACCAAAAGTGAAGAGTTAAAATGATATGGGGCAAGAGAAAAGAACCAATTTTTTACACCATTTCAATTACTATGTCGCCAATTTAATATCTTCTATGGCTACATCAACAAAATTTTATTTACTAAAATTCTGCAAATCAATAAATTAAATACAAGTAAAGAAATATATATTATAGCCTTGCCTTGAGTGACAATAATTCATTAAGATTAATATTTAATCTTCAATTTAGTAGCAAAATTGCACAAAACTACAATCCTTCAATATATCTGGAGTGAAAATGCACGTCTGCACAAAAAGAAACAAAACAAGAATAGAGTTACAACCAAGTGTAAGCATTGATATAATAAGAACGGAAAGAACCATATCATAATGAGTTCTTATTATTGATATTCTCCACCAAGAAATAGTATTCAGAACAATCAACCAGTACTCATACCAAAAAAATAGTACATCAAAACATAAACACTATCAAGAAACAACAATTATAATATCATATAATAATAAATGTCATACCAAACTACTCACAAGAGAGTAATTTATCAAATTGGAGATAAAAAGTTGATAGGAAGGGAAAAGACCAAATATAGAAATATTTTTAAAAATTTCAGGAATGGTTCTTTCAGACATTATAAATAAATAAATAATAAACACAAATAAATGTGAGAAAACATACATGTAGAAGAAACCCGATTACTCAAAGCCTAATCCGAAACCCTAATTGAGAAATGGAAAGGTAAAGAACCTTAAATGATAATGAAAACCTAATTACATTAATATTGAAGGACTCGATTGAGAGTAAAAGACCCAGATTGAAAACCGGTTTGGAGACCAAACCAAAGTGACTGTTGAGTGAGTGAATATTTTGACCCGATTGAATCATCTGAGCTGTTCGACAGAGAAATGAGCCAGTAAGTGTTGACTGTTTGAGTGTTTAGATTGAGAGGTGATTTAAGGTTTTGAATGAAAAGAGAAATGAGAGAAATGGGAAATGAAATTGAAGTTTCGGGATAAGTTTTAATTTTAATTTTAATTCTTATTTTGTCAATATCACTTTAATTGTTTATTATGTTCTATCAATGTGAACTGAGCTTTAGTTGTAGTTTTTTCATGTTTTATTATTGTTATATTATTGTTTTATCATTGTTATTAGATTATGTATTTTGATTTCAATGAGTTTTATCATTTTTTAGCTTCAAGATATTATTCATATTATGTTTTTCAGTGTTTTTTAGATTTTTTTTTGGCTTTAGGTTTTATTGTTTGACGTTTTTAAAACAACCATTGTGACACAAGTGTTGGATAGACAACGGAAAACATACTTGTCACACAACGGCAAAAAAACAGTTGTATGATTGCAAATTTATTATAGTATCTATTCTATTGTTATAATTTTGTCAGCTTTTGTCATTGTTATTAGATTCCGTAGTCGTATAAATAACTCATGTTATAGTGTAGTAGATAATTTTGTGTTATCAATGCAAAAAATATTAGAGTTATACAGCTTACTTTTTATTCTTATTACGATGAGTTATTGTGTGAGACAATAATGATATATTGACTTATGTTAAATATTACATGACACATAATACTTATGAATCAGACAACTTATGATTGTAATTAATCTAAGGTGAATAAACAATTATAAATCCTATGATAGGTGATGGTACTCAAATATACACTTGTGTTCCTGTTTTATCCATTCACAAGCAATAGTTCGTCGTCAACTTTTGTTACACTTTTTGATTAGCTTGTGCTATGTGTTTAAAATTCCATTATTGTCCTACCCTTAACAAGAGGAGTGTACTACTGTAATTTCTTTATCAATTGTATTCCATTGTATTTTTTGAGATTACTTATGAATATCCTATTGATTTGTACTGTGTTGTTCATGATTATTTTGTCAATTTTATTGTAGAATTGTTTACCGTGTAATAATATTACTATTTTTATTAATATTAATATTGAACTATTTTTTAATTATAAATTTTTTCTGTTGTTAGGTTCAATTTGTGGTGATTGTTTTAGGATTACTTGATGTTGGTACAAATGTTTTTATTAATTTGACTTCAACAAAAAATGAAAGTAGTATAAAGGACAATGATGTTTCTCCTGGTTATAGTTTGTATTTAATCCATATCTGTGTTGGAGATAATGTTTCCCCATATATCAATTAGGTTTTTGATAATTTAGATAAAGATTTCAAGTTTTACAAGTCTTACACTTTGTTTAATGGTTTTAGTATTTGGAAGACAGCAAAGACGATAAATGATGCTAGTACTGTTACCTTGAAATTCTATGTTTGCAGTTGTGAAGGATTCATAAGATTGATAGTGAAAAATAGATTAAAAAAGGCATACTTCCTCTCGTAGATATAGATGTAGAGCAAAGATGTTATTGAAGTTTAAGGCTCCTCATAAGTACTATATGTCATTCTTTATTGAACATCACAATCATCCATTAACATCTGAAAAAGGTCGCCATTTTTTGAGGGCTAGTCAAAAGATGGACATTAGTTTAAGAGAAATTTGTTATAATGGTGCAAATGTGAACATTGGTTTCAGCGTGTTTGAAAGACTTTCAGAATTTTCATAGAGATTTGAGATTGTTTATTGGCGATAATGATGCGCAACTGATGATCGATAAATTCAAAATTATTCAAGAAAGTTCAAATGGTTTCTATTACTCTTATAATGTTGATTCCGATGGACACCTAAACAAGTTGTTTTGGGCTGATTCAATTGGTCGGAGATATTTTGAGTTGTACAATGATGCATTGTCTTTTGATGTTATAATTGATACAAATAAATAACAATTTATTTCTTCTCTTGATCAATTTTTTTTATACTTATTTATTATGAATTATCTTGGTTATTGTTTATTTTAATTTAATTCTAATGTTTTGTAATATCTTTAACATGATTTCGGGCCTTTAACTAGTGTTGATAAGCATGATAAATATGTGATTATTGCTTCTTGTCTGCTTTAACAAGAGAGTACTTACTGATTATAAATGGGCTTTTGGTCATCTTGTAAAAGTGATCGGACGAAATCCGGTTTTGATTATCACTGATTAGTGTTCTTAAATGAGAGCTTCAGGATACATTTTCAAATGCCAATGGCCTTGTTGCCGGTAAACCCCATTTATGCATGTGGCATATTATGTAAAAGATTCAAATTAAGGTCTTTTCTAGATACTTTTTCTTATATTTACATAAAATATTTTGTAATAGTTTTGGTTTTGTTTGCATCTTGGTAATCGGTTATGGAAAGAGACTGATTTTATGAAGAAAATAAAAAAATATATATGGTCATCAATTATTGAAATTGATGAATTTGAGAGTGGATGAGAAGCAGTCTTGAAGGAATTTAAATTGAAAAAAAAATGATTGCACGATATGTATGCTCTAAGGTCGTCTAGGATTCTCGCATATTTTAGGGATGAGCTAATGTCTTGGCTATTGTCGACTACTTTAAGGTCGTAAGAAAAAAATTTCTTTTTTGGTGAGTTTCATAGAAAAGGAGATACATTATATGAGTTTTTGTTATGTTACGAGAGTGCAATGAGTAGGCAAAGGAATGAGGTAGTTAGATTGGACAATGAGTTAAAGTCAAAACTTCCTGCAATATTGTCACAGTGGTTTATTGTGAATGATGCAGCAATTTTCTTTCCACGTTCGAATTTTATAAAGTTCAAGAAGTTTTTGCATCATCTTTGCAGATGCAACTTAAGGCGATCACTTCTGAGATTGATGGTGTTACTCAATTTGAAATTAGGGATGTTAGGGTGAAAGACAAACATTTTAAGGTAAATCATTGTTTTAGTTTCTAAATTATATTATCTTTTTCATTTTTATATATTTTATTAGTTATTTTTTTATCAAAATTTAGTGATCAGTTATAACAGTTTTAGTGATTTTAAATAGTATCTTGTATTTTTTGTAGGTTTTCGTTAGTATGAATCATACCGCATATTCTTGCAAGAAATTTGTGATGTGTGGTATTGTGTGCAGACATTTATTTTATGGTTTAAAATAAATTTGAATTACCAAATTCCCTAGAAGCCTTATTGTAAATTACCGGATGCAGATTCCTGACGGTGGGACTTCATTAAATTTGGATGTAGTGACAGAATATTACTTTGAGATGGAAAAAGTATCTTTGAAGGTGACAAGTATTTGGTTTGATTTTCGTTAATCCATTAAAAAAGCGGAGTTGAAATGGAAAGGCTTGAGCATGTACACAGTACTATAAAAAATTAATATACTGATATTGATGAGTATGTTGGATCTATTAATTTTATAAAAAAGGATCATATGGCAGCTGTGGTTGGCCAATAACCTGTAGAAAAGGTCACCATTCTTCCTCCTAATATTTGCAAGAACAAATTAAACTACTTCAAGAGGATGATAGTGATAGGGAAAAGGTTGTGATCAAATCAAAGAAAAGGCCTCACAAGTGTGCGAAATGTGGAGCATTAACTCATGATGCTAGGAAATGGGGCGGCAGGAAATTGCAATTGATTATTGTTCAGACATTTAGTTTTCAGTTTAGTGAATTTTCTTGTGTAGTTTGTTATACGTTTAAATTGCTACATTGTTATGATTGCTAAAAAATGAACTACATATGTTAATGATTGTAGTTTTGTATTCTATAATATATGTGTGATGATTTATTACAACAAATTACCAAAACCATAAAATGGTTGATTTTTGTGTTCATGTCAGAAACAGAACATAAGTGTCTAAGTTATTAATAATTTTTATGATGTTAGGGTTCGTCAATCTCCTTTTGCAATTTAGAAATATTGAAAATATATATATATAAATGGTATACTCATTTAAGGTTTAGGGTTTGGGCCCTATTGCCCAGAGCCTATACCCTAATTTTACTAGGATATAAGCTATTACATAAATCAAATTTACATAGTCATATTAAAGACTAGTATAACTTTCAGACATTAAAATCATATTCCGGTAATTAAGTGCCATGATTAATGATTGCAATTAAAAATTTTAGTGATTAATCTGTTCTTATTGTGGTTATCTAGTATTATTCTTTTCACCAACAATTTGTTCAACATTTTTGTTTGCCTAATTAGTTATTTTTGTTTTTATTCCCATATCATGACGTTAGTGGTGTACTTGTACGGGAGGAAAAAGGATTAAAATTCCCAGTGTATTACGTGATTCGAAGTCTGCTTGATGCAGATACGAGGTACTCGTCCTTGGAAAAGCTGGTGTTAGCTTCTCCATGACAGCAACGAAATTCCGACAATATTTTGAGTCACACAAAATATGTGTAAAAATGAATTATCCATTAAAGGGCGTGTTAAGCAAACCAGAATTGACAAGACGAATGGCTAAATGGTCAATTCGTCTGAGTATGTACGATATTGTGTACGATTCACGAACGGCCATTAAATCTCAAGTGTTGGCTAATTTTGTGGCGGACTTCAGTCCTAGTTTGCTATGTCAAGCTGATAAAGAACTTCGACATTTAATCTGTTGATTATCTGATCCATATTTCCTGCAAATATTGGATATGTGACTGTAACACTCTTATCAGTATCTAAGGTAGGATGCTATAAAATAAATATTTTTGAAATTAGAACTATGAATCGATAAAAGTAGTTGATAATCTATAAAAAAATAGTGAAATATAAAAATTAGCACACATTCAATGGTACAAAAGAGACGCAATGGAGACACACACACTTTGTACTTATCATTATCATTCAACATAGTTGCATATGTGTCAATCACTACACTTGTACATAATGGTTGACTTTTATAGTTTTTATATCTTCCGTTATGCAGAAGAAATTATCCAAACCGAAATCCTCTCCTTGTTAATAGTAATTATATATTCTAATTCTAGAGTTATATAGTGTGATGTATAATGGAATAGAATAATTTGAATTACTTACACCGGATCTCTATTTTCGAGCGTATATCTTCATAGTCCCACCTCCTAACTTATAAAAATTGCGTCAATGTTTATTATCCTCTCAATGTACGCTGATTTACGAAATTTACCCAATTTCTGAAGACGCGTGCTCTTTTCTCTCAATACTGCCTTTGGATTAATATTATCCGCATTGTCTTTTTTCTGTCTTTTCTATATATATCTTCATCAATTCTGAGATATGTTGACACTTAGTTGTGAAGCTCCGACATAGTCTACAATGTCAACATCATCTAATTTGTCATCTACCAAGTTAACATCTCCTTCATAAGTTTATGTTTGCTGGTGGTCTTGGTCATATGGTGTCTTATTTTTCTTTTGCAGATGGTTGATCTTGCTTTCTTGGATGAAAGACATCATTGATTTAATCTCTGAGCAGCAGGAGATTGTGATTTGTTGGATCTTTTTCTAACGCTAACTTCAAATCAGTATCAAACATCATTTTTTATTCAAATAAATCACGCATTATCTCTTGAAATGTTTCCACTTTATGTTATAGACATATAAGACACTAGATAAGATAGCTGTAAAGTGTATTAGTGATTAAATTGCCAATACTGGTGATTAAAATGTCATGTTTCAGTGATTATATTGAAGAACATTAATGACTAAAGTGCAATAATTAGTGATTGTAATTAGAATTTTTAGTGATTTACCTTTTCTCCTTGTGATTTTCCAGTATTATTCTCCTCGCCGACAATTTGTTGAACATCCTTTTTAGCATGTGTTCTTTTAATTGTTAGTACTTCTTGTCAATTAATTTACAAGGCTAATATTAGTTTGTTAAAGTACCTGATTTTTCTTGTTCTTCTCGAGTCTTTTTGATATCAACATCCGATTTATATTTATCTGTATGATATGGCTCTTTATCATTTTGATTTTGTTACTAACTATCATACCGAGCATCTCATTTGTCATATTGAGTATTCCAACTATCATTGAATTATTGTTCCTTGTGATTGATATCATAAAAATATTATTCAGAGCAAGCAACTATTAAAAAAATATTCATGTTGATTTTTTTATAGTCAAACCTTTTTTCTATTATTTTCCTTTTCTGATTGCTGTTGTAAATACTCCATTAATGGTAGCATAACTACCTCAACGCCAAAAGGTCCTTTAAACAGTTTAATTGCTTTCCTTTATTTTCGTAATTCTTCATTCCAACCTCTGAATGATGAAAATTTTTTCTCAACAAAGTTGATCCCTCTATGACAGACTCGATCAACATAGAATAACTACAAATATGTGCAAATTTTTATTACTATCATTATTTTTGGGGAGAACAAAAATATATACAAATAAATTGGATTAAATATTACCACTGGAAAGACCAAGAAACACCTGAAGAAAACATAACTACTTGTATGCGTGTATTGGTGTTCCAAACATAATATTTAACAATACTATCAGAAAGTTCAGTTTGAAGTTTTGAGTCAGGCTTTTTCCATTCATCAACTGTACCATCAATACAGTTGTGATTTCAACTAGAAATTGTTGGATCCATTGATCAGTTCTTTCTTGGTCCTTGTTGTTTGTAGCTAGCATGAAAAAATTTCCTCTATATGGTAGTCCCAAGACATTAAATACGTCTTCTTTGGTAATAAGAATATGCCTATTTTGACGCATCAAATAAACACTGTTGTGATAAAAAATCTGGATAATGTTATATGCTAGTTTTGATGTCAACATTTCTAAACAAAATCCTACAGGCTTACAAATCCTGAATCTTTAACCCAATTTTTTTGTTCCTCTAATAGATACCAAACCATTTGAGTAAATAGCCCTCAAGAATTTTTGAGCTTTATATCCCCTTTCACGATGTTTATATGTATAACACCTTCAATCAACAAATGGAAAATCAAAGAAAATATTTATATATTTATATATATTTGGATTAAAATATCATGTTCCAGTGATCAGATTGAAGAAAATTAGTGATTGAAGTGCATATATAAAGAAGTATAATAATATTTTCTTTAATTCATTTAATTTACCTCAGTATCCATTTTTGCATTCTTCTTTTTTGGAATTTTGATATTTGGCTTCTTTCTTTTTGCTTCTCGATTCTCCCATTCATTTTTCTCTTAGTAAATAGTTATAAAATAATTACAATATAATGATTTTAATAGTTACAAAATTGTAAAAGAGCAATCATAAAATTACATACTTAAGATTTAATATAAATTATTATGCATTACTCACTTGTCAACCACATCCATCTATTCTGAAGTTACAATTCGCCACTTCAAAGGGTCCAAGTGATAGTCTACTTGTGCATCTGGATTGACAACACTCAAAACCCAATGATTCGTAGTAAAATGATGAAAAAAACATAAACATATATATTACAACAATGCAGACTTGGAAATTACAAGTTAAGATAAGAATTTTTGTTATACTTAATTTATAGGCAGTGAATTTTTAGTACATTTGGAAAAAAGTAAATTAAAAAATACTTGCACATGATTATATGGCAAAAGAAAGCACTGCTTTTTCTTAGCAATTTTGAATCTATAAGAAAGTGCACGTGACCTTTCTGCAGTAGAACCACGAGATTTAGGGTCTATTGTGCCAGGGTCAACAAAAGTTACCATATTTGTCATCTTGTTCCTTTTCGAATTTTCATGCAATAAACGACATAGAAAATATATATGTAGTTAAAACATACTCCTTATCGTATTTAATATCATTGACAAGAAATTATAAATTAAAACCTTGACACTTACTAAATGTAGATGCAAATGATAGAGGCCGATATTTCACCTTCAGTGCACAAAGCGTAGACATCTGATAGAAAAAATAGTACTTTTTGGTTGAACCAAAAGCTTTTTGGCACAAGTTAAAAGAAGTTGTTTGACCATGACGTAAGGCTTCATTTGCTCAAATCCACAGACGCTTTAAATCATAAGGATAATTTGTACCCATTTCAACCACATACTCTCCGACACAGTCCTTAACATGTTTCCATTTCTTTATAGCACTTTTCTTCACTCCCTGAAAAGGAAAAATGAAAACCAAATTAAAGGTGCAAACGTATAAAACTAGACAAAAAATCTCTTAAAAATTTAAGAATTAGACAAAGTTTAACCTTTTTAGCTTCTAGCATCGGTGCGACAGATGTGTTCGCTTCTAGTACAATTTAGTCTTATTTCTTGTAGTGCTTATAACCATACATATATCATAATTCTTTACATTTGTTGTTTTAATTCTAGTGCACACTGTCATTTTTTATAGACAAGTTTCCGGAACATGGAAATGATGAAATATGGCTAAAAAATAAGCAAAATGAAACTTTTCTAAAATGGTTTAAAAAAAAGTTTTATGTTTTCTTAATTGTTAATATTAAGTCATTTACCTCCATTGCTATTTCTGAAAACTTTGCAAATTATGTGTAATTTAATTTTTCACAGATTGCATCAGATTTACTAGATGGAGAGGAGGTATCGCAACATATAAGATGGGTTGCAGACGGGCCTAATAGCGATGTGCCTACATTCAGTGACTACAAGGTGCATGGAGTTACATTTAGCACCAAGTCTCGTGATGATGCACGTCAAGTTCATTGTAGTGTAGTGAATTATTTTGGTCAAATTTAGCTAAATTAGACCGATTTGGGTCTAAAATAGCTATTTTCGACCAAACGGATGCTAGTCCAACAAAGGCTAGTCGAAAATACGGGGTGCGATCGAATTTGGCTAAATTTGACCGTACTAAATTTGACCGAATAAATTTTACCAACTAAATTTGACCGAAATTGGTTGCAAAAACTCATCCCCAAATATTTTGAAAAAACTTCAATTTTTTCGCAAAAAGTCAAAAATTCGGCCCAAAGATACTAGATTCGACCAAATCTAGTCGAAATTACTATGCTAAATTTGAACAAATATGGTCGAAATAAGTATGCTAAATTCGAACAAATTTGGTATAATTTAATAAGCACCGGATTTTTAAAAATCAGCAGGAGAAAGCAGCATGATTCATTTTGTTGCTCAATAAATTTTTTGGAACTTTTTACTAGTTTTTCATTAATATAATTTCATAGAACAATAACGGACACGGTAATAATTTTTGTTTACTATTATGAAAATTAAATAAATATGTTATATAGTTTGATAATACAACAATTTATATCCTTTAGTAACATATTGAAAATCAAATATTATAAAAATAAACTGACCAAAAGGATAAATAAATATGAAAAAATTAAAAGAAACTTAAATTGATTCATATACATAAACTAATCAATACTAGTCTTATTTCACTTCTAAATTTCCGAAAAAGAATTTGTCGGAGGTGGTGGCATAAACTCTCGTCGGAGGTGATGGAATGAACTCGCTAAAATTGTTGTGAAATCGTGAACTAGCCGAAACTGGTGTGAATCAGATGAATTCACTGGAATTGGTTTAAATTAATTCTCCCTTTGGAGAAATATAATTAGACGAGGTTTAGTATGAGAGATGAGGTTAAGCATGGGACATGTATGTATATATATATATATATATATATATATATATATATATATTACTTGAAAAATACAAAATATGTATGAGTGCGTATGTAGTCAAAAAGTAAGATTAAGTATGAGTGTAATTTTTTTTATAAGAGAATTAAATTGAATGAGGAATATAATGAGAATGAGATGAGGGTGAAAGATTGAATGATTGGGATGAAATAATTAAGATATAAATGAATGATCAAGAGTAATTCAAGTTGGCAATCCATGTGCTTCCTTCAAAGAAAGCGTGAAAAATGGAAATTCCGAAATATGCTAAATTCGACCAATAATGTTCAAATTTACTAATTTCAACCAGATTTAGTCGAAATTAAAACAACGGTAAAAATTTCCATTTTTGGTCAAATTTAGCAGTTGAATTTGACTATTGTTGGTCGAATTTAGCAGCTAAATTTGACCAATTTTGGTAGAATTTAGTAGCTAAATTGAATAACTCCGATTTGTGGTAGTATATAAGGCATATGACACATATATTTGTTAAACTATTTAAGATTTTAATATATTTATTTTTAACATACATTCTTTATTTAAATATATTTTTGTGATGACAAAATATTAAAAAAAAATTATTTGGTTTGCTATTTTAATAGTCGACTAGTAGTTTGATCAATATTTGTTACTAGTGTCTAATTCTATATAGATATTTCAATTTTTTTAAATTATTTATGAATGATCCATGGATGTCAAGATCTATATATTTTGGTGATATGAAATTAAATTTATAAATATATAAATTGATTTTGTTTGTTCTTTAACAATGAACCAATAGTTTGCATAGTAATTCTAGTACCATATTAATGTTTCAATTTTTTATAATATATTTAAGGATTATTTAGCCATACGGATGTCAAGATCTATATATTTTGGTGATATGACAAAAATTTAGAATTTTTTTATTTGGTTTCCTATTTTAACAGTCAAAGAGTAGTTTGACTAATACTTCTTATTAGTATTTAGTCCCATATTCATGTTTTGATTTTTTTAAATATTTATACTGAATGATCCAACAACATCTATATATTTTAGTGATATGACAAAATTTTCAAAAAAAATCTATTTTATTTGTTATTTTAACAATCAACCAATTGTTTGAATAATACTTCCAACTAGTGTGTACTCCCATATTGATCTTTAGATTTGTTTTTAAATATTTATGAACAATCCAATCGTAGGGATGTTAAGATCTATATATTTTAATAGCCAATCGTTGACCAATACTTCTTATTAATGTTTAATATATAAGTAGATTATTTTTTATTTACACTTCATTTTTGACAATCTTCTAATTCGTATAGTTGATTTACTCAAACCAATTTTTATAAAAAATAAATAAATAACATAACCCTAATCCATACCTTAAACTTCATGTTTAATTATAAAAACTCATTTTTCATAATTATTTAATTAGAAGATTTTTTTATAACTTTGATAACATGTTCTGTAAAATTATATTTAAGCATATCTTGATATAACTATATTTTTTTGTATTTGTCCTAATTAATTAAGTTTTTTTAATTATTATCAAATATAAAAAAATAAAATTTTAATATATATATATATATATTCCTAATTTTCTTTAAAATAATGAAAGTTTCCTTTACTTAATATTTTTCTTTGCGTGATATGTACTAACCATTTAAAAACTAGAAACATTTTTTTAAAAAAAAATTGGAAATTTTGAATTGGTTTCGGTCGTATTTAGCTAAATTCTACCATTTTTGGTCGAATTTAGTAAAAAACTTTTAGTGCTTTTCCTTTGACGGCAAATTTGTCATTTTTATTCATTTTGAAAAAAAGGCGGGATATTTCCCGCCCAAACCATATACTAAATTCGACCAAAAATGGTCGAATTTATTTTTCAAAATTTAAATTATTAGCGTGAAGTTTTCCCCCGTTTTTTTTTTGTAAAGTATTAAATTCAATGGAAAAACAAATTGGCCGAATTTAGCTGCTAAATTCGACCGAATAAAATATCGGTTGAATTAGATGTTAAATTCGACCAATAAAAAAAGACCGCTCCTTAACTCAGCCGTAAATGGTCTAATTTAGTCGTGCCCCTTAAATTCGAACAAAAATGGTAGAATCTAACCGCATTCGTTTTTAGTTGGTGGAAAATACCATGACTTTCTTGTAGTGCTACGAAGATTGATAAAAATGATTCTATTTCTTAATTTTATAAGTACTTGAGAGTGTGTTGCGCAAAATTGGTATTGTACGAAAACTATCATGTTAATGGATATTAATTTTAAACTAAGAAACAAAGAAACGTTTGGCACCTCAATGGAGAGTCAAGGTAAAATGGAGCTCGAATGACAATATTTTGAGCAATTATTCTAGGAAAATACAAGAATCGTCAAGCTTGTATATGATGGCAGAAAACATGGTTTTCATTTAAGTGTAATTGGCTTTAAAGTGCCTAATCGGGTGTATGAGTAGTTAAAAATCTTGTCCTGACTGTTATAAATAAAAAAATATTGTTATATTATTTTATAATCTAAAAAAAAAATTAATTATGTATCTTAAATTGAATAAAATACTTAAACAAAATTTGTAACCATTTTTTCCTTTCGAATTTGTAGATAATTTAGTTTAATAATATTTTTTAAACTATCGTGGGTTATACATATACTATAAAATCGTCAAAATTAGATTTTCAAAACTGGAGATAGAGTCGAAATAAAATTTAATGGAACGTGATAAATTTAAAACTTAAAAATGAAATTATGAATATTGCACGTGTTATAAACTAGTAATAGTAGGAGGAATAATAATAATAATAATAAAAATAATAATAATAATAATAATTATTATTATTATTATTATTATATAATTATAATATAAATATATTATTATTATTATTACTATTATTATTATTATTATTATTATTATTATTATTATTATTACTAGCTTATAAATCTTTCTATAGTTTTGTCAGAAGGCAGAACGCGTGTAAAAAGAACGATTTTGCTGATTTCTTCTCTGAAGTCAAGTGCATGACTTTGTGTGTGTCACACCCCCAACTTAAACAGCAAAATAAATATAGCTATTACATTATTTTAATGAAGAATACAGAACCAAATCCAAGATCTTACAGTTTAGGGTTTGGAATAGCCCAACACTACCAACTATCAGATCTGATTACAAATACCGAGTCCTCACACAGCTATTATTACTTATTCTACCTGAGCTCGAACATAAGCATCAGCATCACAGGTCTTACAGGCAGTCTGCTTGAATCTAACCATAGCTGCTAGCTGTAATATCAGGATAAAGCAAGAAGTGAGCCAAATGCTCAACAAGTGCTAACAGTACGACACAAAACATAAATTGAGATATACTTTTAAGAATGACAATGGAAAGACATAACTAATGATATGAGAGATAAAACTATGGGTGATGGCTTCATTTTGCTTGTATCAAAACAATTTTAAAATCATGTCTTAATCAAAATCATTTTATGACGCTACGGATTACAGCCGGTGATCAGCCGTGAAGTAATCCCGAACCTCTCTGGGTTCTAAAACATTAACGGGAATCCCTAGGCAACTTTTATGCCTAATATAAGTGTGGAAAGGACTCGCGTCTCAGTCCAGATCCACTATTCAAGAAAACATTTATCCCCCTTTGGGACTGAAAACCCACATTTTATTTATTTCAAAAACTGATGCCGAATTATGACAAAATCTCTTTTTACAGTAAACATCTTTATTAAGGGATTATAGATCAACTCGAAACACGGGAAATATGGTACTAAATCTCAGAACCATGATTCACAAAACTAAACTCTATTAGGGTAACTGAATGGTTTTCATGTATCAAAGTTTGGACAAGGGAATTTAGTGAGGCTATTGGATATCATGAAAGGAAGTGCCAAATTGGGCTTAAAGCAATGGTTTCTCATCAAGGTTCAAGTGCTGGATCATCAAAAATGTAAGCTTCATGAATACTAAGGGTGTTAAGGTATGAAGAAATGATTTTTAGCTGAGGATATATCAGAATTGATAAGCTTTAGGATAAGAAAGAGGGGTATCAATCAATTAGGGACAACTTTGTTAAATATTTGACTTTCAGGTATCAAGGTAAGGTTCTATAGGGATTCAAGTATCAGGATGAGATATCATTACTTAGGAATCATTAGCATGGTAATCAAGAGGATCAACCGAGTGCTATAACAACTCTTTATTTTATCATGGCATTCGAATTACTTTAATATACTGTCATGATAAGACTTTTGAACTACTTGCAATACGTACTCGAGGGTTCATGACATTTCTATATGATTCAAAGATAAATGTAAGATACGCTTGATTTAATATATCAAATGACGAGGATAGTTGTAGCAATGTATGAATTATTAGCAGTAAATACGAAGGTCAAGTTGAATCACTTGCCTTGAGATAGGCTGGTCTGGTCTGACTGGTAGGAGCAACTGGAGCTTCACTCGACTTTTATGGCAAGTTTTCCCTCATCTCGAGATCCTACATAAATAATAATAATCCTCATTATAATATATTCTTACCATCTTAACCTCTTTACAACCCGAAATTAAACATGGATGGCACTTAGGCCTATACGCGCTTAATTTATATCCACCTTTATATTTCAAATGTACACACGTAGCCAAATAATCACATATCGCATATTAATATCAAATAACACCATATATACCATAATGCATATAACGCCCTCCAGACCCGGGGTATAAGTCTGGGGGTTACTAGCTAATCACCAAACCTGTATAATTTGATTAACATTTAATAAAGAAATGAAATTAAACCCCTTTAAAACTAACCAGGATCTTTTTAGGTTGAAGTATGAAAACAAAAACCACTAACTACTTTTATTACAAACCAACATTCAAAGTCTCACAAACTCTCTAATTCATTTTAAGCTAAGTTCAACTTTTGTTCAAACACACACACCTACTATCTATCAACACTCCACCTGCTCGGGAAACTCAAAGCTTTCTTCCTGGATTGGGATCAACACCTTGGGTATAAGAGGATCCCGAGGCTTGACTCACTTCTTTACCACTCGAGTCCTGATTGGTTTCATATTCCTTCTTAACTGAAAACAATAAGGTGAATAACAACAAAAGGGGTGAGCCAAAAGTTGCTCAACAAGTCCATAAACATAAAAACAGTGTTGAAGCATTTTAAATGAATCCGCCAACCCAGGTATATCTGCCAAGATATAACCTCACGAGAATAGAAAGAAGGCCATTACTGGCGAGTACAAATAAACTAAACTAGACACAAGTTCGCATCTATATTCTGTTGATCAGTCAGAATATAATGCAGATCCATATCTCAGTATATAGATCCAGTCGGGTACCCAGGCACTACGGCCCACGTCGAGGCACCAGTCATCCCGGTCCTCAGGATTAAGACACACTCAATCCCAAAATATCCTTATCCAGTCCATCGCTTAGCAACCGGGACAATCGGTATGGTTTGATATATTCAAAACACTAGAATATATCAATCTCCATGTGTTACAAACAGAATATGAATCAAGAATCCAAAGAAACGGAGAAATCAAGAATTAAAATGAAATATGAACAAAGGAATAGGGATTGTATATTAGTGATCAAGAACAATAATCAAGAGAATGTAAATGTGATAAATATTTGAATCAATATCACAATTCTGAAAATAGAATAGAGGAAAAACTTGCCTTCTGCGCGACTTACTACAACTGAATCACTTATGTCTATCACCTTGGACTATTACCGACTCAACTGGCTTGGCTGGCTTAGCTTCTGTTGGAAAAACAGACTGGTTAAGTCACGTCGTACTTCATTTGCATCTTGAATCGACTTCAAACTGATAATAACATCTACCCATGCGCTTATGACTGACTGATGTATTACATATAAGCAAGTAAGACTCAATTAACCACATAATACACATAAGCACATAAGCACATAATCATTTTTATGGTTAAAATAATTTTTAAAACCAAAATCGACTCCGTGATCGCTCAACTGATCGTTATCTGACTCGTTTCCCATTTTTCCGGAATTTTTCGGACTCGTCTCGGCACGTAACTTGACTGATAATCAAACAAGTCACAAAATCAACTAACTTCTAAAAAAATAAGCTTTGATATTATTTTTAATGAAAAGGATTCATTTTTCTGAGTTAACAGGCTTTCGTTTCACGCAAAACGGACTAACGGTTGAATTATTATTAATTAAATACTGATAATTCCATTTATTAATCATTATAAATAATTATTACTAATTTTTAAAACCCAAAAATAATTTTTAAATCATTATTTAAGAAAATCAGAATTAAAAATAATTTTTCTATAATTTTTGAAATTAAAATGAATTTATTATGATTTATTGAAAATTATTTGATTAATTATCAAAATAATTAATCACTTTTAAGTAATTAATAAGTAATAAATAAATAATAAACAATTAAGAAAATAATTCATTCTGATTTTTAGAAAATAATTCAGAATTATTTATAATATAAATTAATTAATTAAATAATTAATTATCAATTTACAAAATAAATAAAATTGATTTTTAAAATTAATAAAAATAAAAAGTAAAAATAATTTCCAAAAACATATGTCAGAAAATAGACATCTGACAAGGTGGATCAAAACCGGGTTCTGGAAACGGGTCAACCGGGTTGGATTCCGGGTCTGTGAAGAACACCACTGGAATCTGGGTTTAAACCCAGAATCCGGCGACTTCACCGGACTCCGGCGAGTCCAATTCCTGGCCAACCGGACACCGTTTGGTTCCGTTTTTTATCCCAAAACATCCCAAACTACTTCCCCAATATGTTTCAAGCCAAAATCGACTAGAAACATCCCTGGATATCATTCTCCGATCAAAATCATCAAGAACTCCGGCCAAAAATCCAAATCACTCATTTGTACATAACATCAAACGTTATATAGTGCAAAATGAAGCTAAGAACATATACAATCAAAGCCCTAACATTACAAGAACCAAATATTCACAGAAATCATCGAGTTGTGTTTTGAAAATTCGACCTAAACCCTAGAAATCGTGAATCAATATCCAAGGATCGTTTGTTCAATTAAACACCATGAATCGACTGTAAATCATCTAACAAAGCTATATCAATCATCAAAACATCACAATAACCCCAGAATCAAAAAGCCCTAATTCGAACATAAACCCTAGAAATCAAAAATCAAAAACGATGCAATAAAACGTGAAATTGATGCAAGAAATAGAAAGAACGGATCAAAACCTTCGATTTGAGTACTTGAATCACACGATTTGATGCTGTAATCAGTGAGAAATCACGACTTGTTTCTTCGACCCAAACCTGTTCTTCCCGACCCGATTTCAGACAATTTTTGGTAATTTTGCAGATTTTAATGATTAATTATAATTAATTAAATAAAAATTAGGCTATTTATAGTAGTAAAAATAATACTCCTAATTAAAATTAAGGGGCTAATTATACATTAAATAAAAATATTGGGCCCTAATTTTTATAATTTTTGAGTATTAAAATTTAATTTATAAATATTTTATATATCCAATATATATGCCAAAATTTCCCAAAAATTGTGAATAATGCAAAAATGCAAAGAAATAATATAAATGAAAGTCCTATAATTTTATAAAAATAAAAATGTGATTTTTGTGGGGTTTTTGACACCCAATGGGGCCCGGAAAAATCATTTTTCGCAAAACGAGAAAATTTATAAATTATCTAGATGTTCAGAAGAAGGCGATTGTAAAAGCCATTTGATGAAAAATAAGGCCCATTATTTTATTTGAAATACTGGCTTTAAAATCATCATTTGGGTCATAAAACGTTTGAAATAAAACCTATAAATGCATAATAAAATATCTGAAAAATACCTTAAAATACAGAAATGACATGGAATACACGTATCACGTAACAGTTAGGGTTTATCAGATAATCACACATAAATGACACATTAATTCACATATTTTATTATAATCATGATATAATATAAACATAAAGTTCCCAGTCGTTACATCCTTCCCCCCTTAAAAGGATTCCGTCCTCAGAATCTTCTATGAAAACAAATGAGGGTATTTCTCTAATATTTCACTTTCAAGTTCCCAGGTTGATTCTTTAACCATAGGATTTCTCCACAACACTCGCACTAAATATACAGACTTATTTCTCAACACTTTCTCTCACCGATCTAAAATTCTTACCGGCTGTTCTATAAAAGACAAATCAGGTTGGATTTCTATCGGCTCATACTCGATTACATGCCTAGAATCAGGATTATATCGCTTAAGCATGGACACGTGAAACACATTGTGAATATGCTACATATGAGGCAGAAAAGTTAATTCGTATGCAACTTTTCCCACTTTCTTCAAAATTTCAAACGGTCCAACGTAACATGGTTTCAATTTACCCTTATTGCTAAATCTGGTTAATCCTTTCCATGGCGATATTTTCAGTAGTACGGTTTCTCCTTCCTGATAGTCTATATCTTTCCTGGCTTGATCTGCATATTTGCGTTTCCTGTTTTGCGCTGCATCGAGTCGTTTTCGAATGAGTTCAATCGTTTCTTTCATCTATTGAATTAGTTCTGGACCCAAAATTTTGCGTTCTCCAACTTCATCCTAATATACTGGTGATCTGCATTTTCTCCCGTACAATGCTTCATACGGTGGCATTCCAATGCTGGCGTGATAACTGTTATGATAAGAAAATTCCACTAGGGGTAGATGTTCATCCCAACTGCCTTCAAAATCGATCGCACAAACTCGTAGCATGTCTTCAATCGTTTGGATAGTTCTTTCACTATGCCCGTCGGTTTGCGGATGATAAGCGGTACTCATGTTCAATTTAGTTCCAAGACATTCTTGAAATTGTCTCCAAAATCTTGAGTTGAAATGAGGATCTCGATCAGACACGATAGATACTGGAACTCCATGTCGCATCACAATTTCTTTGAGATATATGTGCACTAGCTTGTCGAGTGAAAATCTTTCATTGATTGGTAGAAAATGTGCCGACTTCGTGAGTCTGTCAATGATTACCCATATCGCATCATGATTTGCCTTTGTCCTTGGTAGTCTTACCACAAAATCCATCGCTAGATGTTCTCATTTCCATTCTGGAATGTCTAATGGTTGTAATAATCCACTCGGACGTTGATGTTCCGCTTTAACTCGCTGGCATGTGTAGCACTTACTTATCCATTCAGCTATTTCCTCTTCATGTTCGGCCACCAGAAGTTTTCTTTCAGATCACGATACATTTTTGTACTTCCTGGATGAATGGAATACTTCGAATTGTGCGCATCTCGCATTATTTCTTCTTTTAATTCTACTACGTTAGGGATCCAGATTCTCGAGGCAAAGCGTAAAATTCCTTCATTATCTTTCTAAGTTATGATTTCTTCTCCCGTCAGGTCGTCATCTTGACTCATCACTTCATTTTGACAACAGCGAATCTTTTCTAACAATTCCGGTTGGAAAGTCATAGTGTAGATAGCTTCTGCAGATTCATTGGGAATACGAATCTCAATTTCCAATTTGTCGAATTCCTTGATTAAGTCTTCACACGAAGTTAACCGATTCAATCTTTCTTTCCTGCTCAGCGCATCTGCTACAACATTTGCTTTCCCTGGATGATAACTAATCATGACTTCGTAATCCTTTATCAATTCCAGCCATCGACGTTGTCGCATGTTCAGCTCCTTTTGCGTAAGGATATACTTTAGGCTTTTATGATCTGTGTAAATTTCACATTTTTCACCGTAGAGATAATGTCTCCAAAGCTTTAACGCAAATACGATCGCTGCCAATTCCAGATAATGAGTTGGATAATTTTGTTTCATGAGGTTTAAGTTGTCTCGAAGCATATGCGATGACGTTACCGTGCTGCATCAGTACACATCCTAACCCGCGATACGAAGCGTCACTGAAAATGACGAAATTTCCTAGCTCATCTGGCAATACAAGTACTGGTGCGGTTACTAACCGATTTTTCAGCTCTTGAAACTTTCTTTACACTTATCACTCCATTCAAACTTTTCACTTTTTCGAGTTTACTTGGTCAGCGGCGTTGCTATTTTCGCAAAATCTTTGACAAACCTTCGATAATATCCTGCCAATCCCAAGAAACTTCGAACTTCTGTCGACGTCCTTGGTCTTTCCCAATTTAACACAGCTTCAATCTTCGCTGGATCGACTTGGATGCCTTCTCTACTAATAATATGCCCTAGAAATTGTACTTCTCTCAACCAAAATTCACATTTCGAAAATTTTGCGTATAGTTGCTCTTTCCTCAGAATTTCCAAAGTTATTCTCAAGTGTTCTGCATGCTTTTCTTCTGACTTTGAGTAAATCAAGATGTCATCAATGAATACAATCATGAATTTATCCAAATATTTCTTGAATACTCTGTTCATCAAATCCATGAATACTGCTGGCGCGTTTGTCAGACCGAATGCCATTACCAAAAACTCGTAATGCCCATATCTTCTACGAAACGCAGTTTTTGGAATATCTTCAGCTTTAATCTTCAATTGATGATAGCCAGATCGCAAATCTATCTTTGAAAACCATGCTGCTCCTTTTAGCTGATCGAACAAATCGTCGATTCTCGGTAAGGGATACTTGTTCTTGATAATGAGTTTATTCAATTCCCTATAGTCAATGCATAATCGCATGATGCCGTCCTTCTTCTTCACAAATAACACTGGTGCACCCCATGGGGATTCACTAGGTCGTATGAGGCCTCGGTCTAGAAGATCTTGCAGTTGCGTTGACAATTCCTTCATTTCGACTGGAGCCATCTGATATGGAGCTTTCGAAACTGGTTCTGTACCTGGTGCTATATCAATTGTGAACTCAATTTCTCAATCTGGTGGTAACCCTGGAAGCTCGTCTGGAAAGATGTCTGGAAACTCGTACACAATTGGAATGTCTTCTATTCTTGGACTTCCTCTTTTGGTATCTAACACGTAAGCTATGTATGCCTCACATCCTTGTCGAAGCAATCGTTTAGTCTGCATCACAGTAAGAAATTTATTCTGCTGTTTTTCGCCTTTGAATATTACTGTTGCATTCTCCGCAGTTCGTAATTTGACTCTCTTATTCGTGCAATCTATCTGAGCGTTATGACATGCTAACCAATCTATTCCCAAGATAATATCGAATTCTCCTAGCTTAAAAGGAATTAAATCTACCGAAAAATAATGTCCGGCTATTTCTATATCACACGCAGGACATACTCGATCTACCGGAACTTGGTCGTCATTCGCTAATTTTATAATTAACGTTTCGCCCAACCATTCGATTTCACAATGTAACTTACCAAGAAATTCTTCAGAAACAAATGAACGAGTAGCTCCAGAATCAATTAATACTTTTGAAATTACAGAATTCACCAAAAGTGTACCTGCAATAACACTCGGACTCTACACCGCTTCTTTTATGGTCATGTTAAAAGTTCTTACTTTGGGTTGATTAGGCGGCGGCGGAGGTAATGCTAACATTCTCGGAACACTGGCTGCCATAGCTGATCCTTTACAATTTCTGGCGATATGCCCTTTCTTTCCATACTGGAAACAAGTCATCTCTGCTATTTTACCTGTTGGACATTCGTTAGAATAATGCCATTTCTGCTTACACCGATAACACGTTATATCCCTTTTGATACATACACCAGTATGCTTTCGATTACATGTCTTGCAGTACAGCACTGGAACTCTGACCATTCCCTGCTGACTGGAGGTATGGAAACGATTACCTGTCTTCTGTTAACCTTGTCCTATCCTTTTAAAATTCAAATTTGCCCGGGCTTGGAATCTCGGCTTTCTGCTGGAGCGATCTTGGAAACTTCCCTGTCCCTTGTCTTGCTGAGATCTTTCACTTTCCCCTTCTATAATCAAAGCTTTCTGAACTACGGCGGTATACGTCGTTAATTCGAAAACTGCAACTTGGCCACGAATCCATGGTCGTAATCCTTCTTGAAACCTTTGAACTAGTTTTTCTTCTGTGTCAACCTGTTCTGGAACAAACCTAGCCAATTCAGTAAATTTGGCTTCATATTCTACAACGGACATATTTCCCTGCTTCAGTTCTAGAAACTTAATCTGCATTTGATTCTTCACATAGCGAGGAAAATGCTTTTCTAAAAACAACTCTTTAAACCTATCCCATGCAATAACTTCTTCACCCTCTAAGGCCTTTTTAGATTCCCACCAATAATTCGCCTCTCCTTTCAACAAGTAACTAGCAAAATCAGTCTTCTGGTCCTCACCTACCTTCACTAGTGCGAACGCTTTCTCTACTTCTTTTAACCAGGTGGTAGCTTTAATAGGATCAGTAGTCCCTTCAAACTCTGGAGGTTTAACTGACTGAAACTGCTTACAAGTAACAACAGGTAATACTGGTGGTAATTGAAGCTCAGGACGAGGTGGTTGTTGTAACATTTGTTGGTGTATCTGCTGTTGCTGATGCTGCATCTGCTGCTGCATCATTACCATCTGTGGTTGCATCAGATGGAACATTTGGTTCATGGTCTCATTAGTCTGATTTTCAGAATTGTTGTTAGAGGTCTCAACCCTTGTCTTTCTTTTTGGTGCCATCTTCTTCTGTTAATAAAACAGGTGATATTTATTTAACAGTTTAATAAACAATCGACACTATGTATGGAAAACAATTTATCCTGTATCCATAACATGGTTTATTTTAAAAAAACAGTTGCTGAGTGTACAGACTGGAAATGTAAATAGTTAAATAAAATAATTGTTTTTTTTGCTTTCAACAGGAATTATAATATGAAAAATTGTAAAGTGAAAGTAAATGCTATAAAACTGTAAAGACTGAAATTTAAATAAAAGAATTTGAAAAAGTTCATCTTATATATATATGTGACACCAGCTTCAGGTGTAAATGCTTGATACAAAAAGTCTCGGGCTACTGGTCATCACTACGGCTACAAGTCACACTATCGCTACAAGTTAAACTACTACTACAAGTTAAACTACTGATACACACATACACACTACTCACTAGGTTATACTATGCTGCCTCTATATACACATGCACTCTGGAGTCACCGTCTCAAACCCTCTCAGAACCCAGGCGGAATACGCCTAAGCTCCTCCTTAAGTGCCTGGACCAAAGTCTGTGCCAAGCGAAAAACCCTGTAGAACTCTGCAAAAGAAGGAGGTCCATCATGAGTCAAATCATCCAGCTCCCAAGTAGCACTCATCAATACTGACTGTAATCGCTGTCTCATATAATAATCTGGTTGTAGGGCCGCTAACGGTCCTCTGTCCCTCTGATCAAACAGATGCATAATCTCCCAACACTGTGCCCGCCAATACTCCACATCATCCCTCATAACTCTATACTCATGGGATGGTACCATATGCGGCTGAGCAACCTGACCTACTGACTCCTGAGAAGGAACCCTCGGAATACCTGCACCCTGCTGGGGTAAACCTAACTGTAGATCCACATCATGCTCTCCCATCCTCTCTACTGGAATCATCTGAACTATGTCCGGCTCTGGGGCATGCACTGGTATAGGAGGTAACAATGGTGGTGGTTGTAACTCCTGCTCAATACCTAGTATAAACTGGTGCTCAATAGGTAAAGGAACCATCGGCTCGAAGAACTCAAATGGATCAAACATCTCTATGGGGTCATGCACTATCCCCTGTACTGGTGGTACCGGCTCCTGTGGCAATGGTGGTGGAGGTGGTAGAGGAGGAACCATATGCTCAGATACTGGAGGTATGGCTGGTGCTACTGGCCCAGTGACTGTCCTCTCGGAAGATGCAGAATAACCAAAAGATGTCATCTGATAATATACCAAAGAAAAGAAAAGGTCATTAACAATTCTAAGATTATTTCCCTATTCTAATCTGACCTAAATCCTAACACTGTTCATCCTAATTTGACTATCCCTATCTTATGTGATCTCCTTATCCTATCTTAATCCTAATATTCTTGTTTTCAGGGACCAAACCTACAGCTCTGATGCCAAACATGTAACGCCCTCCAGACCCGGGGTATAAGTCTGGGGGTTACTATCTAATCACCAAATCTGTACAATTTGATTAACAATTAATAAGGAAATGAAATTAAACCCCTTTAACACTAACCAGGATCTTTTTAGGTTGAAGTATGAAAACAAGAACCACTAACTACTTTTATTACAAACAAACATTCAAAGTCTCACAAACTCTCTTTATTACAAACCCTTGTCTAATTCATTTTAAGCTAAGTTCAACTTTTGTTCAAACACACACACCTACTATCTATCAACACTCCACCTGCTCGGGCAACTCAAAGCTTTCTTCCTGGATTGGGATCAACACCTTAGGTATAAGAGGATCCCGAGGCTTGACTCGCTTCTTTACCACTCGAGTCCTGATTGGTTTCATATTCCTTCTTAACTG
The DNA here is from genome assembly GCF_009905375.1 of Apium graveolens. Classification (NCBI taxonomy): domain Eukaryota; kingdom Viridiplantae; phylum Streptophyta; class Magnoliopsida; order Apiales; family Apiaceae; genus Apium; species Apium graveolens. The sequence continues at coordinate 48,543,263 of NC_133648.1, forward strand.
AAAACAATAAGGTGAATAATAACAAAAAGGGTGAGCCAAAAGTTGCTCAATAAGTCCACAAACATATAAACAGTGTTGAAGCATTTTAAATGAATCTGCCATCCCAGGTATATCTGCCAAGATATAACCTCACGAGAATAGAAAGAAGGCCATTACTGGAGAGTACAAATAAACTAAACTGGACACAAGTTCGCATCTATATTATGCTGATCAGTCAGAATATAATGCAGATCCATATCTCAGTATATAGATCCAGTCGGGTACCCAGGCACTACGGCCCACGTCGAGGCACCAGTCATCCCGGTCCTCAGGATTAAGACACACTCAATCCCAAAATATCCTTATCCAGTCCATCGCTTAGCAACCAGGACAATCGGTATGCTTTGATATATTCCAAATACTATAATATATCAATCTCCATGTGTTACCAACAGAATATGAATCAAGAATCCAAAGAAACGGAGAAATCAAGAATTGAAATGAAATATGAACAAAGGAATAGGGATTGTATATTAGTGATCAAGAATAATAATCAAGAGAATGTAAATGTGATAAATATTTGAATTAATATCACTATTCCGAAAGTAGAATAGAGGAAAAACTTGCCTTCTGCGCGACTTACTGTAATTGAATCACTTATGTCTATCACCTTGGACTATTACCAACTCAACTGGCCTTGCTGGCTTAGCTTCTGTTGGCAAAACAGACTGGTTAAGTCACGTCGTACTTCATTTACATCTTGAATCGACTTCAAACTGATCCTAACATCTACCCATGCGCTTATGACTGACTCATGTATTACATATAAGCAAGTAAGACTCGATTAACCACGTAATACACATAAGCACATAAGCACATAATTATTTTTATGGTTAAAATAATTTTTAAAATCAAAATCGACTCGCTGATCGCTCAACTGATCGTTATCTGACTCGTTTCCCATTTTTCCGGAATTTTTCGGACTCGTCTCGGCACATAACTTGACTGATAATCAAACAAGTCACAAAATCAACTAACTTCTAAAAATAATTAAGCTTTGATATTATTTTTAATGAAAAGGATTCATTTTTCTGAGTTAACAGGATTTCGTTTCACGCAAAACGGACTAACGGTTGAATTATTATTAATTAAATACTGATAATTCCATTTATTAATCATTATAAATAATTATTAAAAAATTTTAAAACCCAAAAATAATTTTTAAATCATTATTTAAGAAAATCAGAATTAAAAATAATTTTTCTATAATTTTTGAAATTAAAATGAATTTATTATGATTTATTGAAAATTATTTGATTAATTATCAAAATAATTAATCATTTTTAAATAATTAATAAGTAATAAATAAATAATAAATAATTAAGAAAATAATTCAATCTGATTTTTAGAAAATAACTCAGAATTATTTATAATATAAATTAATTAATTAAATAATTAATTAATCAATTTACAAAATAAATAAAACTGATTTTTAAAATTAATAAAAATAAAAAGTAAAAATAATTTCCAGAAACATATGTCAGAAAACAGACATCTGACAAGGTGGATCAAAACTGGGTTCTGGAAACGGGTCAACCGGGTTGGATTCCGGGTTTGTGAAGAACACCACCGGAATCCGGGTTTAAACCCAGAATCCGACGACTTCACCGGACTCCGGCGAGTCCAATTCCTGGCCAACCGGACACCGTTTGGTTCCGTTTTTCATCCCACAACATCCCAAACTACTTCCCCAATCAGTTTCAGGCCAAAATCAACCAGAAACATCCCTGGATATCATTCTCCTATCAAAATCATCAAGAACTCCGGCCAAAAATCCAAATCACTCATTTGTACATAACATCAAACGTTATATAGTGCAAAATGAAGCTAAGAACATATACAATCAAAGCCCTAACATTACAAGAACCAAATATTCACAGAAATCATCGAGTTGTGTTTTGAAAATTCGACCTAAACCCTAGAAATCGTCAATCATTATCCAAGCATCGTTTGTTCAATTAAACACCATGAATCGACTGTAAATCATCTAACAAAGCTATATCAATCATCAAAACATCACAATAACCCCAGAATCAAAAATCCCTAATTCGAACATAAACCCCAGAAATCAAAAATCAAAAACGATGCAATAAAACGTGAAATTGATGCAAGAAACAGAAAGAACGGATCAAAACCTTCGATTTGAGTACTTGAATCACACGATTTGATGCTGTAATCAGTGAGAAATCACGACTTGATTCTTCGACCCGAACCTGTTCTTCCCGACCCGATTTCAGAGAATTTTTGGTAATTTTGCAGATTTTAATGATTAATTATAATTAATTAAATAAAAATTAGGCAATTTATAGTAGTAAAAATAATACTCCTAATTAAAATTAATGGGCTAATTATACATTAAATAAAAATATTGGGCCCTAATTTTTATAATTTTTGAGTATTAAAATTTAATTTATAAATATTTTATATATGCAATATATATGCCAAAAAATTCCCAAAAATTGTGAATAATGCAAAAATGCAAAGAAATAATATAAATGAACGTCCTATAATTTTATAAAAATAAAAATATGATTTTTGTGGGGTTTTTGACACCCAATGGGGCCCGGAAAAATCATTTTTCGCAAAACGAGAAATTTTTTAAATTTTCTAGATGTTCAGAACAAGGCGATTGTAAAAGCCATTTGATGAAAAATAAGGCCCATTATTTTATTTGAAATACTGGCTTTAAAATCATCGTTTGGGTCATAAAACGTTTGAAATAAAACCTATAAATGCATAATAAAATATCTTAAAAATACCTTAAAATACAGAAATGACATGGAATACACGTATCACGTAACAGTTAGGGTTTATCAGATAATCACACATAAATGACACATTAATTCACATATTTTACTATAATCATGATATAATATAAACGTAAAGTTCCCAGTCATTACAATGCAACACTAGGCTTGGATGATCTCGACTCACCACTTAAGTCACTGGTCGCTAAACTAGACAAAGTCTTCAAATTTTAGCTCCCTAACTCGATGTGCCTTTCCTAAATTATCCAAAACCTATTGACCCTCACTTGTGCTTTTTGCTCTACTGACCTTATACCATCTTACAACTATGGTGGTCGACCTAATACTCACTTCTAAGTGTTCTAAAACTATGTGATAAGTTAAAGTGCTCACTGGTGCAAATTTCAGAATGACAACTATTGTTTCTTGAGTGCATTAGACACTCTTACACTACAAGTTTTCCTTCAAAACTTTTACACAAGACTCTCCTGACCTAAGGGCATCTCACAAACTTGATGTGGCTCAAGGGCCTGGCTTGGGCCTTCTTGGGCCTAAGCTAAAAGTCCAAGGTTCCCCTGCTTTTCTGGGCAGAAAATCCCTGACTTGAATTAACTTGTGACACATGGTTCTAACTCATATCCTATGAACTATGGTTGAAAAAACTTCTCTGACACTCCCTCTAACTAAGGCCCAATTGGGCCTAATGAGGGCCTACCCATGACATGGTCAAATCTCCCTATTTCTAAGTTGCAACAAAACTGTCCCCTGCTGGACAGATTTTGTTATTCTACTTGTGCACCTAATGAAATGACATGCAAACCTCCAACCAACTCCTAAAACCTTTTATATACTCCCAATACTAACTTCTGGTAGCTTGGGCCTCAAAGTGCACATCAATGACATGGTCAAAACTCACTCTAAACCTCAGGGTACTAAACTGATTTTCTGCAGAAACTATAACTCTCATTTTCCAAGGTTTTGACTTGACAAACTCAACTAACAATAACTCAATACTTAAACCAAGACTTATACATGGTAATCTACTGAACTAACTCCCTTATTCTCAAAATAAGCTTGGGTGAGATGATCCATGCCCAAAAACAACAACATGCAACTAAATATATAACATGCAACTCATGGAAAACACATAACAAAATTTCGGCTAGGCATAAAGTTTTAAATGCTTGCAAAATCGACTTGCACCTAATACTCATCCTTAATAATCATGAAATATAACTTCTTTTAAGTATTAATAAGAAATTTATGATGGAAACAATCTATTTTAAGCACACCTATTTCACATTTATAGATTTTTAAACATAACAACATGATTTCGAAAAGAATAGCATGCAAAACATGGTTAATCATCATTTTAATATCTTAAAACTAGCATGCATGGCTAAACATAAATATATAATGAAATTTCAGTAGCATGCAAAGGATTCTAAAGCATGATATCTCCATAAAACACTTAGTTAGCACATATACATAATATATCTCATAGAGAGCTCTTGAATTCACAAGAATCAAGAGTTTCTCTTTGGAGATCACATAAGAACTACACATGCATCCATGGAACTTCAACTTCCAAGTCACAAAACACTTGGAAAGTATATAAGATGAATGTAGGTAAAAGATTTACACTTGGGAAGATGAAGAATGAATTGAAAAATGGAAGGGGGTGGGGGATTTGGCCTTCGGCCGAGAGCAAGGTGGGAGGGGGAAAAGAGAGAAAATTTATGGTGTGTTGGAGTGTGGAATGAGTGGAATGATTTCTCCCACTTTGATTTTTTTTGTTTTATGCTTTTTGGTTGACAAACAATGAGTGGAAGTGAGAACTTACAAAAATGTCCTTTAGCTAAAGTTAGGCCATTTTGCATGCAAGGCTAATATAGTAATTTGGTAATAATCAAATGAGTTAGTGGGGTTGGAAAAGTCTTATTTGCCCTTTGAGAGAATAGAAGGGTGATTTGCATGCATGGTCTCTTATGTAATTTGATAAATATGACAACTAAAATTTATAATGATTTATTTTTATAAAATAAAATACAAGTTCAAAAATTATAAAATTTATAACATAAAATAACTTGGATTTTTAGAGACTTTATAAAATCATTTTGAAAATTTGTGAACAAAATACCTTTTAAAAGAAAATTTTTCCAAAGCTTAGAATATTCCTTATAAATCAAAAATAAAGAAATTAAATAAACTCTTGCTTTGAAACATTATATACTACACAAAGCAAATTTATAATGCAGAAATTTTCACTCACACTAGCGTACATTCATTGAATATATTTTCATTTGGCTTTAATATTATACCAAATCCACAAATAATATTACACGAAGATACCAGTCGTAACATCCTCTCCCCCTTAAGGGATTCTGTCCCCAGAATCTAAGAGAACAGATGAGGATACCGGGAACGCATAACAGACTCTAACTCCCAAGTCGATTCTTCGACCTTAGGGTTCCTCCAAAGTACTTTTACTAACTTTACCGACTTATTCCTAAGACTCTTTACTTGCCAGTCGAGTATTTTAACCGGTTGCTCCATAAATGACAGGTCTGCCTGAATTTCTACAGGTTCATATTCTATCACATGGCTAGCGTCAGGATTGTACTTCTTAAGCAACGACACATGGAACACATTATGCACATGCCGATACTGAGGTGGTAAGGCCAACTCGTAGGCCACCTTTCCTACTTGACTCAAAATCTCAAAAGGACCTATGTATCTAGGTGTTAACTTCCCTTTCTTGCCAAATCTCATCAACCCTTTTCTAGGTGACACCTTTAGCAACACAGCTTCGCCAATTTGGAATTGAACGTCCTTACGTGCTGGATCCGCATACTTCTTCTGTCTATCTTGAGCAGCAAGCAACCTTTTCTGAATTAACTTGACCGAGTCATGCAACTGTTGTACCAAATCCGAGCCGAGAATTCTTCCTTCTCCTACTTCATCCCAACTTGTTGGTGATCTACATTTTTGCCCGTACAAAGCTTCGTATGGTGTCATGCCGATACTGGAATGATAGCTGTTGTTGTAAGAGAATTCAATCAACGGCAAGTGATCGTCCCAACTTCCTGAAAAATCGATTGCACAACTGCGCAACATGTCTTCAATTATTTGAATTGTCCTTTCGCTCTGACCATCAGTCTGCGGGTGGTATGCCGTGCTCATATTCAACTTCGTGCCAAGACATTCCTGAAATTGCTTCCAGAATCTCGAGTTAAATCGGGGATCTCTGTCTGAAACTATTGATACGGGTACTCCATGCCTTAGTACGATTTCGCGCACATACAGATGAACCAACTTGTCCAGTGACGACTTCTCATTTATTGGAAGGAAATGCGCCGACTTCGTAAGACGATCAACTATAACCCATATTGCGTCATGCCCGGATTTCGTTCGCGGTAGTCCTACTATAAAGTCCATAGCGATATTTTCCCATTTCCATTCTGGAATCTTCAGGGGCTGAATTAATTCCCTTGGTCGTTGATGTTTTGCCTTTACTTTCTGACAAGTATAGCACTTCGCAACCAATTCTGCCATATCTCGCTTCATATTTGGCCACCAAAAGTTCTTCTTTAAGTCTCGATACATCTTGGTGCTTCCTGTGTGGATTGAAAATTTCGAGTTGTGGGCTTCATGGAGGATCTCATTCTTTAATTCAAGTACATGAGGAATCCATATTCTGGATGAAAACCTTAGTATCCCTTGCTCATCCCTTTGAGTATTAATCTCCTCTCCAGATAACTGATTCTTTTCTTTCTCCATTATTTCTTCTTGACACTTCTTTATCTTTTCCACTAGTGTTGGATGAAAGGTCATTGCACGACAAACTTCCTCGACTTTTCCATAAGCACAAAGTTCCAATTCCAATCTTTCGATTTCTTCGGATAACTCTTTTGATGTTATCATCATATTCAGTCTCTCCTTCCTACTCAGAGCATCGGCCACTACATTCGCCTTTCCAGGATGGTAATTTATCGAATAGTCATAGTCCTTGATCAATTCCAGCCATCTCCTCTTCCTCATATTGAGCTCTTTTTGAGTAAAAATGTACTTTAAACTCTTGTGATCCGTGTAGATTTCACAATTCTCTCCATAGAGGTAATGTCTCCAAATCTTAAGTGCGAACACTATGGCGGCTAGTTCCAGGTCATGTGTCGGGTACTTTAACTCATGCGGTTTCAACTGTCTTGACACATATGCGATCACTTTACTGTGTTGCATCAACACACAACCCAAACCCTTATGTGAAGCGTCGCTGAAAATTACAAAGTTCCCTTGATCGTCTGGAAGTACCAACACCGGAGCTGTTACCAACTTTTGCTTCAACTCTTGAAAGTTATCTTCACATTCTGCACTTCATTCAAACTTTTGATTCTTTCTGGTTAACTTGGTCAATG